>NC_133326.1:6408190-6708190 GCF_042186555.1 Aquarana catesbeiana | reverse complement strand
CTGTTTCTGGACAACGTGTTGCTGAGGCTTCGGTCAGTCAAAGAAGGAGCGGTGGAGAAGGTGGCCGTCTGACCGATGCGTTCAGACAATTTTTTGGTCCGCAGCCCCAAGGTATGATCGGTTCCAGCAACCATCGCCAGCGTCTGTTTTACATGGTGCAGGAATACCTAGGGGCAAGATCAGACTTGGACACCTTTCCCACCGAAAATCCTCTGGGTTACTGGGTCTTGAGGATGGATCACTGGCCAGAGCTTGCACAGTATGCAATTGAGCTACTGGCCTGTCCTGCATCCAGCGTTCTTTCGGAACGCACATTCAGTGCTGCTGGAGGCGTGGTAACCGATCACAGGGTGCGTCTGTCCACTGACTCGGTCGATCGACTGACCTTCATAAAAATGAATCAGTCTTGGATCACCACCAGCTACCAAGCACCTGATGCTGATGTAACCGAATAATTTTTTTTGAAATCTCAGATCCCTTCAAAGACTGCCTATGCTGATGCTGAGTGACTATCCCTGAGTAATTATCCTCTTCCTCCTCAATCATCACGCTGATAGCTTGTAAGAACATTTTTGGTTCTGGGCGCCACCACCAGTGCCTAAGGCACAATTTTTCAGCCCCTGTTTAACAGGGGCGTGTAATTACAATTTTTGATGTAATACTTTGCAGCAGGGCTCGTTCCTGCATTCCAACTAGAGTGTCTGTGAGGGGTTGCAGTGTTGTGGCACCAGCACCAGTGCCTAAGGCCAATTTTTTCTGCCCCTGTTTAACAGGGGCGTGTAATTACAATTTTTGATGCAATACTTTGCAGCAGGGCTCGTTCCTGCGTTCCAACTAGAGTGTCTGTGAGGGGTTGCAGTGTTGTGGCACCAGCACCAGTGCCTAAGGCCCATTTTTTCAGCCCCTGTTTAACAGGGGCGTGTAATTACAATTTTTGATGCAATACTTTGCAGCAGGGCTCGTTCCTGCGTTCCAACTAGAGTGTCTGTGAGGGGTTGCAGTGTTGTGGCACCAGCACCAGTGCCTAAGGCCCATTTTTTCAGCCCCTGTTTAACAGGGGCGTGTAATTACAATTTTTGGTGCAATACTTTGCAGCAGGGCTCGTTCCTGCGTTCCAACTAGAGTGTCTGTGAGGGGTTGCAGTGTTGTGGCACCAGCACCAGTGCCTAAGGCCCAATTTTTCAGCCCTTGTTTAACAGGGGCATGTAATTACAATTTTTGATGCAATACTTGGCAGCAGGGCTCGTTCCTGTGTTCCAACTAGAGTGTCTGTGAGGGGTTGCAGTGTTGTGGCACCAGCACCAGTGCCTAAGGCCTAATTTTTCAGCTCCTGTTCAACAGGGGCATGTAATTACAATTCTTGATCTAATATTTCACAGCAGGGCCCTGTGAGGGCTTACAGTGTTGTGGCCACAGCAACACCTAAGACCCAAATTTCTGCTGAGTATATAGGGCAGGACCCTACTTTCAAACAACTAACTTACAAACGACTCCTACTTGCAAACGGAAGGAGACAACAGGAAGTGAGATGAAATCTACCCCTAGGAAGGGAAATTCTCTCCTGTAAGAGTTAATATGGGAAAAACATTTCTCCTTTCCACTGATGCTTTCCAATCCATTGGGACAAAAAGTGAGGTGAAATCTTCTGAAGAGGAGGAAAGACAGCAAAACAAATGTCACAGGGGTGATAACCCTTCCCTATGTTTTCCAAAAAGCTTAAAAAAGATTTTTTGGCTGGAGCTAAACACGTTAAAAATGTACCCGTTCAAAATTACAAAGAGATTCTACTTAACAACAAACCTACAGTCCCTGTCTTGTTTGCACCGCCTGTATACTGCTGTTCAGAGTATATAGGGCCTGGTGGCCCCACACCTTTCCTTATTTTAATTTGGGTGCGGGGTTCCCCTTAATATCCATACAAGACCCAAAGGGCCTGGTAATGGACTGGGGGGTACCCATGCCGTTTGTCTCACTGATTTTCATCCATATTGCCATGACCCGACATTACATTAAACCCGCAAGCAGTTTTAAATGAGATTTTTTCCTTTAAAAATGACATTTGGTGCAGGGACTGTTCTAAACACGGGAAACACGCGTCACTTTACAGGCATACTATAGACACCCCCCAGGTACGATATTTAAAGGAATATTTCACTTTTTTTTTTTTTACTTTAAGCATCATTAAAATCACTGCTCCCGAAAAAACGGCCGTTTTTAAAAGTTTTTTTTGCATTGATACATGTCCCCTGGGGTAGGACCCAGGTCCCCAAACCCTTTTTAGGACAATACCATGCAAATTAGTTTTTAAAATGAGCACTTTTGATTTCGAACGTTCGAGTCCCATAGATGTCAATGGGGTTCTAACGTTCGTGCAAACTTTCGGTCCGTTCGCAGGTTCTGGTGCGAACCGAACCGGGGGGTGTTCGGCTCATCCCTAATCTCTATGTATAAATACATAAGGGGGGATATGATCTCTATGTATAAATACATAAGGGGGATATGATCTCCATGTATAAATACATAAGGGGGATATGATCTCCATGTATAAATACATAAGGGGGATATGATCTCCATGTATAAATACATAAGGGGGATATGATCTCCATGTATAAATACATAAGGGGCGATATGATCTCCATGTATAAATACATAAGGGGGGATATGATCTCCATGTATAAATACATAAGGGGCGATATGATCTCCATGTATAAATACATAAGGGGGATATGATCTCCATGTATAAATACATAAGGGGGGATATGATCTCCATGTACAAATACATAAGGGGGATATGATCTCCATGTATAAATACATAAGGGGGGATATGATCACCATGTATAAATACATAAGGGGGGATATGATCACCATGTATAAATACATAAGGGGGGATATGATCTCCATGTATAAATACATAAGGGGGGATATGATCTCCATGTATAAATACATAAGGGGGGATATGATCTCCATGTATAAATACATAAGGGGGGATATGATCTCCATGTATAAATACATAAGGGGGGATATGATCTCCATGTATAAATACATAAGGGGGGATATGATCTCCATGTATAAATACATAAGGGGGGATATGATCTCCATGTATAAATACATAAGGGGCGATATGATCTCCATGTATAAATACATAAGGGGGATATGATCTCCATGTATAAATACATAAGGGGGGATATGATCTCCATGTACAAATACATAAGGGGGATATGATCTCCATGTATAAATACATAAGGGGGGATATGATCTCCATGTATAAATACATAAGGGGGGATATGATCTCCATGTATAAATACATAAGGGGGGATATGATCTCCATGTATAAATACATAAGGGGGGATATGATCTCCATGTATAAATACATAAGGGGGGATATGATCTCCATGTATAAATACATAAGGGGGGATATGATCTCCATGTATAAATACATAAGGGGGGATATGATCTCCATGTATAAATACATAAGGGGGGATATGATCTCCATGTATAAATACATAAGGGGGGATATGATCTCCATGTATAAATACATAAGGGGGGATATGATCTCCATGTATAAATACATAAGGGGCGATATGATCTCCATGTATAAATACATAAGGGGGGATATGATCTCCATGTATAAATACATAAGGGGGGATATGATCTCCATGTATAAATACATAAGGGGGGATATGATCTCCATGTATAAATACATAAGGGGCGATATGATCTCCATGTATAAATACATAAGGGGGATATGATCTCCATGTATAAATACATAAGGGGGGATATGATCTCCATGTATAAATACATAAGGAGGGATATGATCTCCATGTATAAATACATAAGGGGGGATATGATCTCCATGTATAAATACATAAGGGGGGATATGATCTCTATGTATAAATACATAAGGGGAGATATGATCTCCATGTATAAATACATAAGGGGGGATATGATCACCATGTATAAATACATAAGGGGGGATATGATCTCTATGTATAAATACATAAGGGGGGATATGATCTCCATGTATAAATACATAAGGGGGGAGATGATCTCCATGTATAAATACATAAGGGGGGATATGATCTCCATGTATAAATACATAAGGGGGGATATGATCTCTATGTATAAATACATAAGGGGGGATATGATCTCTATGTATAAATACATAAGGGGGGATATGATCTCTATGTATAAATACATAAGGGGGGATATGATCTCCATGTATAAATACATAAGGGGGGATATGATCTCCATGTATAAATACATAAGGGGGGATATGATCTCCATGTATAAATACATAAGGGGGGATATGATCTCTATGTATAAATACATAAGGGGGGAGATGATCTCCATGTATAAATACATAAGGGGGATATTTTCACCGTGTATAAATACATAAGTGGTCCATATAGTGAACTTGGTGTTGAGTTTTTCACTTTAAGGTAATCACAGAGGACAAGGGGGCACTCTTTATGTCTAGAGGAAAAAGATTTAATCTCCAAATATGGAAAGGTTTCTTCACAGTAAGAGCTGTGAAAATGTGGAATAGACTCCCTCCAGAGGTGGTTCTGGCCAGCTCAGTAGATTGCTTTAAGAAAGTTCTGGATTCTTTCCTAAATGTACATAATATACCGTGTATACTCAAGTATAAGCCGCCCCGAATATAAGCCGAGGCATCTAATTTTACCACAAAAAACTGTGAAAACTTTTTGACTCAAGTATAAGCCTAGGGTGGGAAATGCAGCAGCTACTGGTAAATTTTCAGGATGCGGTGCGGCACAGACAACACAGACGCTGCCGGCGTCACTGTGCCCATTAATGCAGCCTCACTTCCCATCATTGCAGCCTTACCATGCCCATCATTGTAGCCTCACTGTACCCATCACCGCAGCCTCACCGTGCCATCATTGCAACCTTACCATGCCCATCATTCTAGCCTCACTGTGCCCATCACCGCAGCCTCACCATGCCCATCATTGCAACCTTACCGTGCCCATCATTGCAACCTTACCGTGCCCATCATTGCAACCTTACCGTGCCCATCATTCTAGCCTCACTGTGCCCATCACCGCAGCCCCACCATGCCCATCACTGCAGCTTTATGTGCCCATCATTATAGCCTAACCGTGCCCGTCACCGCAGCCTCACCATGCCCATCATTGTAGTCTCACGCCCATCATTGTGCCCATCATTGCAGCCTCACTAGTAGTGACTGTGCCCATTCATGCATTCGCAGTCAGTACCTGGATTGCACAGCGGGCATCTCCCACTGTATCTCGGAGCTCAGTCTGAAATGTTCGACCGCGCTGTGACAAAAGTCCCGCCCTCCTCCTAGACCAGCTCGTGTAATAGACGCTGTGTTCTGTCGATCACAGGAGCTGGTCTAGGAGGAGGGCGGGACTTTTGTCACAGTGCGGCCGAACATTTCAGAGTCAGCTCCAAGACACAGCAGTCTCCCGCTGTGTAAGGGAAGGAGAGAGGTGAGCGCTGCAGCCACAGTTCAATGCAGGCCCAGGACAAGCTGCCTAATGCCTATCCCTGCCCTCACTCAGTATAAGCCGAGGGGGGGGTTCAGCATAAAAAATGTGCTGAAAAACTCGGCTTATACTTGAGTATATATGGTAACTGGGTACTGACATTTATAGGTAAAGTTGATCCAAGAAAAATCTGATTGCCTCTCAGGGGATCAGGAAGGATTTTTTTCCCCTGCTGGAGCAAATAGGATCATGCTTTGCTGGGGTTTCTCAACTTCCTCTGGATCAACTGTGGGTATAGGATTGGGTATATGGGATTGTATGATTTTTTTTTTTTTTTAATTGATTGAACTAGATGGACTTGTGTCTTCTTTCAACCTGACTAACTATGGAACTATGTAAGTCCAGTGACCAGTCCAGTGAGATGTAGTCCAGTCACCAGTCCAGTGAGATGTAGTCCAGTCACCAGTCCAGAGAGATGTAGTCCAGTGACCAGTCCATTGGGATAAAGTCCAGTGACCAGTTCAGTGAGATGTAGTCCAGTCACCAGTCCATTGGGATAAAGTCCAGTGACCAGTCCATTGGGATAAAGTCCAGTGACCAGTCCATTGGGATAAAGTCCAGTGACCAGTCCAGTGAGATGTAGTCCAGTGACCAGTCCAGTGAGATGTAGTCCAGTGACCAGTCCATTGGGATAAAGTCCAGTGACCAGTCCATTAGGATAAAGTCCAGTGACCAGTCCAGTGAGATGTAGTCCAGTGACCAGTCCAGTGAGATGTAGTCCAGTGACCAGTCCATTGGGATAAAGTCCAGTGACCAGTCCAGTGAGATGTAGTCCAGTCACCAGTCCAGTGAGATGTAGTCCAGTGACCAGTCCAGTGAGATTTAGTCCAGTGACCAGTCCAGTGAGATGTAGTCCAGTGACCAGTCTGGAGGGATGTAGTCCAGTGACCAGTCCAGTGAGATGTAGTCCAGTGACCAGTCTGTGGAGATGTAGTCCAGTGACCAGACCAATGGGATAAAGTCCAGTGACCAGTCCAGTGAGATGTAGTCCAGTCACCAGTCCAGTGAGATGTAGTCCAGTGACCAGTCCAGTGAGATTTAGTCCAGTGACCAGTCCAGTGAGATGTAGTCCAGTGACCAGTCCAGTGAGATGTAGTCCAGTGACCAGTCTGGAGAGATGTAGTCCAGTGACCAGTGTGTGGAGATGTAGTCCAGTGACCAGACCAATGGGATAAAGTCCAGTGACCAGTCCAGTGAGATGTAGTCCAGTGACCAGTCTGGAGAGATGTAGTCCAGTGACCAGTCTGGAGAGATGTAGTCCAGTGACCAGTCCAGTGAGATGTAGTCCAGTGACCAGTCTGGGGAGATGTAGTCCAGTAACCAGACCAATGGGATAAAGTCCAGTGAGATATAGTCCATTGACCAGTCCAGTGAGATGTAGTCCAGTGACCAGTCTAGTGAGCTGTAGTCCATTGACCAGTCCAGTGAGATGTAGTCCAGTGACCAGTCCAGTGAGATGTAGTCCAGTGACCAGTCTGGAGAGATGTAGTCCAGTGACCAGTCTGGAGAGATGTAGTCCAGTGACCAGTCCAGTTAGATGTAGTCCAGTGACCAGTCCAGTGAGATGTAGTCCAGTGACCAGACCAATTGTATAAAGTCCAGTGACCAGTCCAGTGAGATGTAGTCCAGTGACCAATCCAATGGGAAAAAGTCCAGTGACCAGTCCAGTGAGATGTAGTCCAGCGACCAGTCCAGTGAGATGTAGTCCAGTGACCAGTCCAGTGAGATGTAGTCCAGTGACCAGTCCAATGGGATAAAGTCCAGTGACCAGTCCAGTGAGATGTAGTCCAGTGACCAGTCCAGTGAGATGTAGTCCAGTGACCAGTCCAGTGAGATGTAGTCCAGTGACCAGTCCAGTGAGATGTAGTCCAGTGACCAGTCCAATGGGATAAAGTCCAGTGACCAGTCAAGTTAGATGAAGTCCAGTGACCCTCTGTTATGTCCTATGACATTGGCTTATGCTGCTGTCAATCACAGCCAGTGGGGCGGGAGCAGAGGTGGGGCTGAGTCACGATCTGTGTGACTATGGAGCTAGCCCACACGAGTGCCCCGATAGCAAGCAGCTTTCTATGTTGGTACTCAATGTGGGGGAGCAGGAGCCAGGAGTGCCAGGAGGGGGACCCGAGTAAAGGAGGACCGGGGCTTCTTTGTACAAAAACATCACACAGAATATGTTAGTTATTTAAAAAAAAAAATGTGATTCTTTACAATTATTTTAATAATTCACTTTAAGCACTGAAAAAAAAAAAAAAATGTTTTTGCTTTGGTACAAATTCCCGCGGGGCAGTGCCCCTCTGCTATACTTTGACACCCTATTGCCTATTAGCCTGGAAAATAGGCATTTTAAATGTTACAGATCAGACACTCAATAGGTCCATAGGTTGGACTTGATGGACTTGTGTCTTTTTTTAACCTCACCTACTATGTAACTAATTGCAGTGGGGTTCGGGTCCGGCATCTTCTTTGAAGTTCGCCAAACTCCGCTGGAACCCGTACCCAGGCCAGTTCAGCTCATCCCTACTGCTGACTTTGACTTTTTTTCAACCCCCGGGTGAAGTTCATCTTAATACATTTTGGTATTTTATTATCCAGCTTTTCTACTTCCTGAAGGTGGTCCGCACCATGCTGTTACATCGCCCTTCATGCCACCTGTGTTCACCAGTCAATATAGATCCGTAGGGAGCCAACGGCCTTTTATGTCTGTAAGCCCCTCACTTGTCTATGTGCCATCAATAAATTCCTGCGCTTTGCATAATTTCCTTTTTTTTTTTCCTTCGCTCGCCACCACATGTAATAACGTCCCTGTAGAGATCATTGGTTACATTTCCTCTACGCAATCTCTTTTAGATCCGCTCGGCAGATTTATTTTGTCATCTGAAGGAAACATTGGCCGTTTCCTGTGTGGAAAGCCTTGATTAGAGGGGAAAAAATAGCATTTCCACCGAGTTTCATTTCACTAATGCATTAAGCGAAATTCCCGCCGCGTGTTGGAAAGAGTTGACAGAAAAAAAAAAAAATATATATATATATATATAACGTGGTCTCGAAACGACGGGGGGGCAAGGCAACAAAAGGCAACCAGTCGTCTCATTGATCGCGCCTAATGGCGGGTCGCTTACAAACAAATCCGATCGCACCCCCCCCCTTTTTTTTTTTTTTTTTTTTTTTTTGAGTCAAGCCCAAAGGCCCGGTGGAAACAAGTGCGCGGTGGTGGAACTACGAGCACCAGGTTCTAAATCTCAGGACTATCACAAAGAGTCGACAGATCTGTGTTTCCTAACAGCCTTAACAGCACCAAAAAATCCTGCTGTCAGCACTAGCTGTGCATCCTAAATTAGACCTGGGTATGGAAGCGGTGGAGAATTAATACCGAAGTGACCTTTCATACAGTAGCTCCATACATCACGGCTGCACTAAATAACACAAGCTGTTTTGCTTAGCTGTGTGCAATGATTTACATTGCTCAGCACTCTTTATAAAAAGGAGAGAGGGCTGGGATATCAGAGGCACAGCCAGGCGCACGGTTTAAGGGCAGGAAATCAAACAAAATAAGGTTAGGAAGGTGGTGACCCGTGGCCACTGATGGTCTCCAAACACAAACGTGTTTTTGCAGAAATAAATATTTCCTTTTTGGAAATGCAAATATGTTTTTCTTCTTTCGTTTCGGGAGAGTTTGTGCTGGCCTGGGGTTGGTTGTTTCGCCTAAAGCCCTTCGGTATGAAACAGTAGGTGGCTGTGGTGGTTGAATGGAGGCCAATGAAATACCGGGCCAACCGGCCCTTCACAATAATAGCTTTGCTTTTGTGGCTTTGCTGTTCTGGAACACTTAGCCTATTATTGGTAAGAAGTAGAAGTATTTCATACAGGGCTCGTATTCATTAATTATATGATGCTCCAGCTCCTTGGCCAGTTCGTGCTAAGGGGCCCTTTTCACACGGAGCCGCTCTGATCCTGATCTGCTCATGGATCCCCCCAGCATGTCAGTTTGTGACCTCAGTGCCCGTTCATATCTGTGGACCCCTGATGACACTCGGGGTGGCTGGATGTAAACAGACTTGTGTCCATTTATCAAGCTAGGTCCAATTCGGCATGTTCAGGTCTGGAAAAAACAAAAAGACCCAGTTCTCTTCTGACTTTTTTCCAGACCTTGGTAGATTCAGAGGGAGGCAGACATAAACGGATACAAGTCCAGAGTGCCTTTATGTGCCTGTCTCTGTACCCCATCTATCTCTGTACTCCATCTGTACTCTGCCTGTCTCTGTACACCACCTGTCTCTGTATTCTGCCTGTCTCTGTACTCCTCCTGTCTCTGTACTCCGCCTGTCTCTGTACTCTGTGCTCTGACTGTCTTTGTACTCCTCCTGTCTTTGTACTCCTCCTGTCTCTGTACTCCTCCTGTCTCTGTACTCAGCCTGTCTCTGTACTCCTCCTGTCTCTGTACTCCTCCTATCTCTGTACTCTGTGCTCTGCCTGTCTTTGTACTCTTCCTGTCTCTGTTCTCTGTACTATGCCCGTCTCTGTACCCTGCCTGTCTCTGTACTCCGCCTGTCTCTGTACTCCGCCTGTCTCTGTACTCCGCCTGTCTCTGTACTCCTCCTGTCTCTGTACTCCTCCTGTCTCTGTACTCCGCCTGTCTCTGTACTCAGCCTGTCTCTGTACTCAGCCTGTCTCTGTACTCCTCCTGTCTCTGTACTCAGCCTGTCTCTGTACTCTGCCTGTCTCTGTACTCCTCCTATCTCTGTACTCTGTGCTCTGCCTGTCTTTGTACTCTTCCTGTCTCTGTTCTCTGTACTATGCCCGTCTCTGTACTCCGCCTGTCTCTGTACTCCGCCTGTCTCTGTACTCCGCCTGTCTCTGTACTCCTCCTGTCTCTGTACTCCTCCTGTCTCTGTACTCCACCTGTCTCTGTACTCCTCCTGTCTCTGTACTCCTCCTGTCTCTGTACTCCACCTGTCTCTGTACTCCTCCTGTCTCTGTACTCAGCCTGTCTCTGTACTCCGCCTGTCTCTGTACTCTGCCTGTCTCTGCCTATCACTGTACTCTGTACTCTGCCTGTCTTTGTACTCTTCCTGTCTCTGCCTATCACTGTACTCTGTACTCTGCCTGTCTTTGTACTCTTCCTGTCTCTGTTCTCTGTACTATGCCCGTCTCTGTACCCTGCCTGTCTCTGTACTCCGCCTGTCTCTGTACTCCACCTGTCTCTGTACTCCATCTGTCTCTGTACTCCTCCTGTCTCTGTACTCAGCCTGTCTCTGTACTCTGCCTGTCTCTGTACTCCTCCTATCTCTGTACTCTGTGCTCTGCCTGTCTTTGTACTCTTCCTGTCTCTGTTCTCTGTACTATGCCCGTCTCTGTACTCTGCCTGTCTCTGTACTCCGCCTGTCTCTGTACTCCTCCTGTCTCTGTACTCAGCCTGTCTCTGTACTCCGCCTGTCTCTGTACTCAGCCTGTCTCTGTACTCTGCCTGTCTCTGTACTCTGCCTGCCTCTGCCTATCACTGTACTCTGTACTCCACCTGTCTCTGTACTCCGCCTGTCTCTGTACTCCTCCTGTCTCTGTACTCAGCCTGTCTCTGTACTCCGCCTGTCTCTGTACTCAGCCTGTCTCTGTACTCTGCCTGTCTCTGTACTCTGCCTGCCTCTGCCTATCACTGTACTCTGTACTCCACCTGTCTCTGTACTCCGCCTGTCTCTGTACTCCTCTTGTCTCTGTACTCAGCCTGTCTCTGTACTCTGCCTGTCTCTGTACTCTGGCTGTCTTTGTACTCTGCCTGCCTCTGCCTATCACTGTACTCTGTACTCCACCTGTCTCTGTACTCTGCCTGTCTCTGTACTCCACCTGTCTCTGTACTCTGCCTGTCTCTGTACTCTGCCTGTCTCTGTACTCTGTACTCCACCTGTCTCTGTACTATACCTTTCTCTGTACTCTACCTGTCTCTGTACTCTGCCTGTCTCTGTACTCAGCTGTCAATCAGCTGGAGCTCCCTCCCCTGTCACCATTTTTCTCTCGTGTTTTAGGATAACTTGTCAAAAGTGATTCATGCTGATAGCAGAGGAAGGAGGCAGCAGACAGAAATGACACTTAGTGCTCTGGACTGAGACAAGTACACACTATAGAGGGATATGCTTTGTTCATATTTCATGTCTGAGGTTTACACCCGCATTAAGTAAAATGACATTTTCTAGTCAATGGCGGCTTCTACAACATCTTCGTTTTTATTTTCTCCTCTTAAAGGAACATTGGCTGTTTCCTGAACGTTCAGTGAAAATACGTTCCCTTCAATGAGTTTCACTTGTGTGGTGAAAGTTGCTCAGGCACAAATGATGGAAAAAACATCTTCCTCCAGATGATTGGCTCTGGTACAGGCTGAGCAGCTGCAGAAAACCGCAGAGAACTTTGCATTTCTTTATCAAATCCAATGGCCTTTGCAGTGAAAGAACTTGGAGAGGAACTTCCAAAACCTTAGAGCTCTGCAAAATGTGCTCCAGGCAGATATCAGAGACACAGATAAACACAGCTCTGTATTTATTATCATATCATAGCTTTGATGCAAACAGTATATGTAGCCGAATCTTATTTGACATCAGCCTCTTGTAATCTATGCACAGCAGAGCTCAGACTGGGATAGGGTGAAGAAGCACAAAGAGCCAATTATGTACTAATGTTGGAATTTTAAAAGTATGTACTATTCACTCCGAACTATAGATGGCGCTGCAGTGATATACTAGAGTCTATGTGTTTATATATGCTTGTATATCCACTTGTATATATACACGCTGTGGCTTGCAAGTGGTTTACCGAGGTTATGGCTGATGATATATATATATTTTTTTTTTCGATTGGCCTTCTCATGAAAGCAGTACGAGTGGCTAATTAGTTGCTGGATCACTTTTAGAAGTTGCCCCCCACCCGTGCGGCTCGCTGGGGTTTCTCCGGCTTACCGCTTTTACTGGAACACCCGAGAAACGATCCGACGGTTCACATGGCTGGCCATAGAGGTTACCAGATTGTCTCTGATCACCTCTATGACCCTGGAGGACCAGAGTGACGCTATGACATCACTTCCAGTCTAGGGCGGAAGTAAACTATTTTTTTTTTTTTTTTTTAAAGCAGATGATCACTTTTTGTTTTTTTTATCTTTTGCTCTTAAAGGTAGAGAAGAGATTTGGGATATTATAGACCCCAGATCTCTCCATAAAGAGGACCTGTCATCTCTATTTCTATTACATGATCTCTCCATAAAGAGGACCTGTCATCTCTTATTTCTATTACATGAGATCTCCATAAAGAGGACCTGTCATCTCTTATTTCTATTACATGAGATCTCCATAAAGAGGACCTGTCATCTCTTATTTCTATTACATGAGATCTCCATAAAGAGGACCTGTCATCTCTTATTTCTATTACATGATCTCTCCATAAAGAGGACCTGTCATCTCTTATTTCTATTACATGAGATCTCTCCATAAAGAAGACCTGTCATCTCTTATTTCTATTACATGATCTCTCCATAAAGAGGACCTGTCATCTCTTATTTCTATTACATGAGATCTCTCCATAAAGAGGACCTGTCATCTCTTATTTCTATTACATGAGATCTCCATAAAGAGGACCTGTCATCTCTTATTTCTATTACATGAGATCTCTCCATAAAGAGGACCTGTCATCTCTTATTTCTATTACATGAGATCTCCATAAAGAGGACCTGTCATCTCTTATTTCTATTACATGAGATCTCCATAAAGAGGACCTGTCATCTCTTATTTCTATTACATGAGATCTCCATAAAGAGGACCTGTCATCTCTTATTTCTATTACATGAGATCTCCATAAAGAGGACCTGTCATCTCTTATTTCTATTACATGATCTCCCCATAAAGAGGACCTGTCATCTCTTATTTCTATTACATGAGATCTCCATAAAGAGGACCTGTCATCTCTTATTTCTATTACATGAGATCTCCATAAAGAGGACCTGTCATCTCTTATTTCTATTACATGAGATCTCCATAAAGAGGACCTGTCATCTCTTATTTCTATTACATGAGATCTCCATAAAGAGGACCTGTCATCTCTTATTTCTATTACATGAGATCTCCATAAAGAGGACCTGTCATCTCTTATTTCTATTACATGAGATCTCTCCATAAAGAGGACCTGTCATCTCTTATTTCTATTACATGAGATCTCCATAAAGAGGACCTGTCATCTCTTATTTCTATTACATGAGATCTCCATAAAGAGGACCTGTCATCTCTTATTTCTATTACATGAGATCTCCATAAAGAGGACCTGTCATCTCTTATTTCTATTACAAGAGATCTCCATAAAGAGGACCTGTCATCTCTTATTTCTATTACATGAGATCTCCATAAAGAGGACCTGTCATCTCTTATTTCTATTACAAGAGATCTCCATAAAGAGGACCTGTCATCTCTTATTTCTATTACATGAGATCTCTCCATAAAGAGGACCTGTCATCTCTTATTTCTATTACATGAGATCTCCATAAAGAGGACCTGTCATCTCTTATTTCTATTACATGAGATCTCCATAAAGAGGACCTGTCATCTCTTATTTCTATTACATGAGATCTCCATAAAGAGGACCTGTCATCTCTTATTTCTATTACATGAGATCCCCATAAAGAGGACCTGTCATCTCTTATTTCTATTACATGATCTCCATAAAGAGGACCTGTCATCTCTTATTTCTATTACATGATCTCCCCATAAAGAGGACCTGTCATCTCTTATTTCTATTACATGAGATCTCCATAAAGAGGACCTGTCATCTCTTATTTCTATTACATGATCTCCCCATAAAGAGGACCTGTCATCTCTTATTTCTATTACATGAGATCTCTCCATAAAGAGGACCTGTCATCTCTTATTTCTATTACATGAGATCTCCATAAAGAGGACCTGTCATCTCTTATTTCTATTACATGAGATCTCCATAAAGAGGACCTGTCATCTCTTATTTCTATTACATGAGATCTCCATAAAGAGGACCTGTCATCTCTTATTTCTATTACATGAGATCTCCATAAAGAGGACCTGTCATCTCTTATTTCTATTACATGATCTCCCCATAAAGAGGACCTGTCATCTCTTATTTCTATTACATGAGATCTCCATAAAGAGGACCTGTCATCTCTTATTTCTATTACATGATCTCCCCATAAAGAGGACCTGTCATCTCTTATTTCTATTACATGAGATCTCTCCATAAAGAGGACCTGTCATCTCTTATTTCTATTACATGAGATCTCCATAAAGAGGACCTGTCATCTCTTATTTCTATTACATGAGATCTCCATAAAGAGGACCTGTCATCTCTTATTTCTATTACATGAGATCTCCATAAAGAGGACCTGTCATCTCTTATTTCTATTACATGATCTCCCCATAAAGAGGACCTGTCATCTCTTATTTCTATTACATGAGATCTCCATAAAGAGGACCTGTCATCTCTTATTTCTATTACATGATCTCCCCATAAAGAGGACCTGTCATCTCTTATTTCTATTACATGAGATCTCTCCATAAAGAGGACCTGTCATCTCTTATTTCTATTACATGAGATCTCCATAAAGAGGACCTGTCATCTCTTATTTCTATTACATGAGATCTCCATAAAGAGGACCTGTCATCTCTTATTTCTATTACATGAGATCTCCATAAAGAGGACCTGTCATCTCTTATTTCTATTACATGAGATCTCCATAAAGAGGACCTGTCATCTCTTATTTCTATTACATGAGATCTCTCCATAAAGAGGACCTGTCATCTCTTATTTCTATTACATGAGATCTCCATAAAGAGGACCTGTCATCTCTTATTTCTATTACATGAGATCTCCATAAAGAGGACCTGTCATCTCTTATTTCTATTACATGAGATCTCCATAAAGAGGACCTGTCATCTCTTATTTCTATTACATGAGATCCCCATAAAGAGGACCTGTCATCTCTTATTTCTATTACATGATCTCCATAAAGAGGACCTGTCATCTCTTATTTCTATTACATGATCTCCCCATAAAGAGGACCTGTCATCTCTTATTTCTATTACATGAGATCTCCATAAAGAGGACCTGTCATCTCTTATTTCTATTACATGATCTCCCCATAAAGAGGACCTGTCATCTCTTATTTCTATTACATGAGATCTCTCCATAAAGAGGACCTGTCATCTCTTATTTCTATTACATGAGATCTCCATAAAGAGGACCTGTCATCTCTTATTTCTATTACATGAGATCTCCATAAAGAGGACCTGTCATCTCTTATTTCTATTACATGAGATCTCCATAAAGAGGACCTGTCATCTCTTATTTCTATTACATGAGATCCCCATAAAGAGGACCTGTCATCTCTTATTTCTATTACATGATCTCCATAAAGAGGACCTGTCATCTCTTATTTCTATTACATGATCTCCCCATAAAGAGGACCTGTCATCTCTTATTTCTATTACATGAGATCTCCATAAAGAGGACCTGTCATCTCTTATTTCTATTACATGATCTCCCCATAAAGAGGACCTGTCATCTCTTATTTCTATTACATGAGATCTCTCCATAAAGAGGACCTGTCATCTCTTATTTCTATTACATGAGATCTCCATAAAGAGGACCTGTCATCTCTTATTTCTATTACATGAGATCTCCATAAAGAGGACCTGTCATCTCTTATTTCTATTACATGAGATCTCCATAAAGAGGACCTGTCATCTCTTATTTCTATTACATGAGATCTCCATAAAGAGGACCTGTCATCTCTTATTTCTATTACATGATCTCCCCATAAAGAGGACCTGTCATCTCTTATTTCTATTACATGAGATCTCCATAAAGAGGACCTGTCATCTCTTATTTCTATTACATGAGATCTCCATAAAGAGGACCTGTCATCTCTTATTTCTATTATATGAGATCTCCATAAAGAGGACCTGTCATCTCTTATTTCTATTACATGAGATCTCTCCATAAAGAGGACCTGTCATCTCTTATTTCTATTACATGAGATCTCCATAAAGAGGACCTGTCATCTCTTATTTCTATTACATGAGATCTCCATAAAGAGGACCTGTCATCTCTTATTTCTATTACATGAGATCTCTCCATAAAGAGGACCTGTCATCTCTTATTTCTATTACATGAGATCTCCATAAAGAGGACCTGTCATCTCTTATTTCTATTACATGAGATCCCTCCATAAAGAGGACCTGTCATCTCTTATTTCTATTACATGAGATCTCCATAAAGAGGACCTGTCATCTCTTATTTCTATTACATGAGATCTCCATAAAGAGGACCTGTCATCTCTTATTTCTATTACATGAGATCTCCATAAAGAGGACCTGTCATCTCTTATTTCTATTACATGAGATCCCCATAAAGAGGACCTGTCATCTCTTATTTCTATTACATGAGATCTCTCCATAAAGAGGACCTGTCATCCCTTATTTCTATTACAAGGGATGTGTACATTCCTTGTAATAGGAATAAAAGAGATACAAAATAAAAAATAAAAAAATGAAAGGGACAGTGCAAAAAAGAAATAAAAAAAAAAATACTTTTTTTTATTTTAAAGTGCACCCATCCCTAAATGCTTGTGCGCAGAAGCGAACGCATACTTAAGTCGCGTGCGCATATGTAAACAGTGTTCGTACCACACATGTAAGGTATCGCCGCGAACGTCAGAGTGAGAGCAATAATTCTAGCCCAAGACTTCCTCTGTTACTCTAAACAGGTAACCTAAAAAAAATTGAAAGCGTCGCCTATGAAGATTTTTAAGTACCGTAGTTTGTCGCTTTTCCACAAGCTTGCTCAATTTTAAAGCGTGACATGTTAGGTATCGATTTACTCGGCGTAACATCATCTTTTATGTTTGACCAAAAAATTGGGTTACATGTCGTGTTTTTTTGCATTAGATCTCATTGAAGTGTATTTTTTCCCCAAAAAATCGCGTTTGAAAAACCACTGCACAAATACCTTGTGACATAAAAAATTGCAAGGATCGTCATTTTATTCCCCAGGGTCTCTGCTAAAAAAAAACATATATAATGTTTGGGGGTTCTGTGTAATTTTCACAAGTATGGTGCGAGCACCATTTACACATGCGGCCACGACCTACTATGCGTTCGCTTCTGATGCTAGCACGGGGGGATGGGGCACTTTAAAAAAAAAAAAAAAATTCTTATCTATTTTATTTTTATTTTTACACTGTCCCTTTAATTTTTTTTTTTGATACTTTTATTTCTATTACAAGGAATGTAAACATTGTAAACATTCAAAATGTAAACATTCCTTGTAATAGAAATAAGGATGACAGGTCCTCTTTGTGGGGAGATCTGGGTTCAAAAAGACCCCAAATCTCTTCTTTACCTTCAAAAGCAAAATATATTAAAAAAAAAAATATATATATATATATATATATATATATATATATATATATATATATATATATATCAATCATATTACCAAAAGTATTGGGACGCCTTTACACGCACATGAACTTTAATGGCATCCCAGTCTTAGTCCGTAGGGTTCAATATTGAGTTGGCCCACCCAGTGCCGGGACAAGGTCATCTAGAGCCCAGGGCAAGCTGCGCCTCCCCCCCTCCCCAGATTATATATGAGCAATACATGTCAGCAAAAATCTCCCACAAAAACACTGAGCATTAATTACCCCCTAAGTACAAATCCACCCCCTACTGCCCCCGACCCCCATCCCTACACAAATCCCCCTAAATCACCACTCTTAGCACCCCGCCCCCCCACCAAAATTTTGCCTCCTGGAACAGTACTCACCCCCTGCTGCCCCCCCCCCCAAAAAAAAATGTTCTCCTTTCCATACAAATTCCCTCCCCCAAATTTCCTTGTGGCGCCCCCTTACCTCTCAAGATACCACAGTGCCCAGGGCAGCCGTCCCTTCTGCCCACCCCTTATCCCAGCCCTGGGCCCACCCTTTGCAGCTATAACAGCTTCAACTCTTCTGGGAAGGCCGTCCACAATGTTTAGGAGGGTGTCTATGGGAATGTTTGACCGTTCTTCCAGAGTTGCTGCCTGGGTCCCATGGTAAGGCCGGCCCTGTGCCTAGTCATGTCTGTGAATGTCAGAGTTTTACAATGCCTCATGGGACGTGTAGTTCCGCAACAGCTGGTGGGCCGTAGTTTGGAGACCCCTGCACCTATATGGTTCTCTCTGCAGCAGCTGATCGTGAACAGAAGAAGCCAACTTTCAGCTGCTGCAGAGAGAGCCATGCAGGGGGTCGGTTAAAGAAATCCCCCCCCCCCCCTCTGTGCCGATCACCCTCCCTACTCACATCTGATTCACCTAGCGCCCCCCCTGCTGGCCTGGGCCCCGTACAGGAGGACTGGTGGTACCCCCTTACCCACGGCCTTGTCCTAGTGACAACCTTGGCCATTACCCAGCAAATCAGCCCCCATATGGGTCGGCCCGTGATATCTTCAGTTTCAAGTGGGTGCTAATATAAGATTTTCCATAGTGGAATCAGGATAAGTGGACAGTAAGGGGCACTCGTCGGAGGGTAAAATTGCTCGTGTAATTTAGTACTTTTGTTTTATAAAGAGATACATTGTAGTAAATTGTATTCTTTTGAATAATAATAAAGTTTCCCATTAAGCACTTCTCCCTGTATACAGTACGGGATCGCCGCGCACTTACTGTAACTCTTCTTCTATTTATTTAACTGCCTTGTATTTATTCTGTCTGCGGCGTGACGCCCCGATCACATGGCCCTCTATAAATAAATACATCATGCGGCCGGGATTTTACCAGGTGCAAATGGATTCTCGCACAAGACAAAACCTTTCGGACAATTTACTTCCAGCAACAAAGGCGCTAATTAGTTCCCCGCCACCCCAAAATCAATAGGAGTTCATTTCTTAGTAAATCTAAGCCATGCATCCTCTGACACGAGCGCATCAGGCGCGCTGACAGCGGGCGGCGGCGGGAGTCGGCCTTCACAAATACGTCAGTGTTGCTCTTTCTGATTTCTGCAGCCCATTGATTTCTCCGCTTGATTGGCTTTCATGAGATCATTTGCATTCCGTTGCAGATTATTAGCCATTTGAGTTGTCATATTTGTTTCGCCGCTGTTCAGTGGCTGATATTCGATCACGTTTATTGACCTCAATGCAGCGTGTTGGCTGTGTGTTCAATGATTGATTTTCTGCCTCGGCTGCAGTTAATTTTAGTGGATACCCAGCGCCAGGCTGTCTTGGCAACAGGATGGAAAAAAAAAAAAAATCACACAGAATAACTTCTTTTACATTGTGATTACTATTCATTTCCACCTCCTCCTTCAGATGGCATGCCAAACGGTTTAAAAGCCGGGCTTGACTTAGTATTAGGCAAAGTAGGCCCATGCCTAGGGGTCGTAGAAGGCACCATCTAGTTAGGTGTAGAGGAGAGCTCATAGTCCAGGGAGACGGGATATGGCTTCTAATAAAGTACAGTGCCTTGCAAAAGTATTCACCCCCCTTGGCTTTTTACCTATTTTGTTACATTACAGCCTTTAGTTCAATGTTTTTTTTAATCTGAATTATATGTGATGGACCAGAACACAACAGTCTAAGTTGGTGAAGTAAAATTAGAAAAATATATACATAAAACTATTGTTCAGAAATAAAAAAACTAATAATTGGCATGTGCGTATGTATTCACCCCCTTTGTTATGAAGCCCATAAAAAGCTCTGGTGCAACCAATTACCTTCAGAAGTCACATAATTAGTGAAATGATGTCCACCTGTGTGCAATCTAAGTGTCACATGATCTGTCATTACATAGACACACCTTTGTGAAAGGCCCCAGAGGCTGCAACACCTAAGCAAGAGGCACCACTAACCAAACACTGCCATGAAGACCAAGGAACTCTCCAAACAAGTAAGGGACAATGTTGTTGAGAAGTACAAGTCAGGGTTAGGTTATAAAAAAAATATCCAAATATTTGATGATCCCTAGGAGCCCCATCAAATCTATCATAACCAAATGGAAAGAACATTGTACAACAGCAAACCTGCCAAGAGACGGCCGCACACCAAAACCCATGGACCGGGCAAGGAGGGCATTAATCAGAGAGGAGCACAGAGACCTAAGGTAACCCTGGAGGAGCTGCAGAGTTCCACAGCAGAGACTGGAGTATCTGTACATAGGACCACAGTAAGCCGTACGCTCCATAGAGTTGGGCTTTATGGCAGAGTGGCCAGAAGAAAGACATTACTTTCACCAAAAAAACAAAATGGCGCGTTCTGAGTTTGGGAAAAGGCATGTTGGAGACTCCCAAAATGTATGGAGGAAGGTGCTCTGGTCTGATGAGACTAAAATTGAACCTTTTGGCCATCAAAGAAAACGCTCAAACGTCTGGCACAAACCCAACACATCACATCACCCAAAGAACACCATCCCCACTGTGAAACATGGTGGTGGCAACATCATGCTGTGGGGATGATTTTCAGCAGTCGGGACTGGGAAACTTGTCAGGGTTGAGGGAAAGATCGATGGTGCTAAATACAGGGATATTCTTGAGCAAAACCTGTAGCACTCTGTGTGTGATTTGAGGCTAGGACGGAGGTTCACCTTCCAGCAGGACAATGACCCCAAACACACTGCTAAAGCAACAACTGAGTGGTTTAAGGGGAAACATGGAAATGTGTTGGAATGGCCTAGTCAAAGCCCAGACCTCAATCCAATAGAAAATCTGTGATCAGACTTAAAGATTGCTGTTCACAAGCGCAAACCATCCAACTTGAAGGAGCTGGAGCAGTTTTGCAAGGAGGAATGGGCAAAAATCCCAGTGGTAAGATGTGGCAAGCTCATAGAGACTTATCCAAAGCCACTTGGAGCTGTGATAGCCGCAAAAGGTGGCTCTACAAAGTATTGACTTTAGGGGGGTAAATAGTTATGCACATTGACTTTTTCTGTTATTTTTTCCTATTTGTTTGCTTCACAATAAAAAAAAAAAAAAAAAAAAAAAAAAAAACATCTTCAAAGTTGTGGGCGTGTTCTGTAAATTAAATGATGCAAATCCTCAAACAATCCATGTTAATTCCAGGTTGTGAGGCAACAAAACACGAAAAATGCCAAGGGGGTGAATACTTTTGCAAGGCACTATACATTGTATTAGGACAGGGGTCTCCAAAGCTTCTAAACAAAGGGCCAGTTTACTGTCCCTCAGTCTTGGGAGTAAAAGAAGCACCTATGGTCAGTAAGAGGAGGAATAGTGCCCCATCATTGGTTTCAGTGGAAGGAAGAGTGCCCCATCATTGGTGTCAGTGGGAGGAATTGTGCCCCATCATTGGTATCAGTGGGAGGAATAGTGCCTCATCATTGGTATCAGTGGGAGGAATAGTGCCCCATCATTGGTATCAATAGAAGGAATAGTGCCCCATCATCGGTATCAGTGGGAGGAATAGTGCCCTATCATTGGTATCAGTGGGAGGAATAGTGCCCCATCATTGGTATCAGTGGGAGGAATAGTGCCCCATCATTAGTGTCAGTGGGAGGAATAGTGCCCCACCCATCATTCGAGCACAGGTGTGTCAGGAGGAAGGTGTCTCTAAAGCTCATCCAGGTGATCTGTGTGAGAGGGGAGTGGTGGTGAAATCTCTCCCAGCCCTCCTGGCCCCTTTCTGGGGAAGCCATGGAGGACAGCGGGGTCTCTCCTGCTGGAAGCTCTCAGCCATCTCCTGGGCCGTCGGGTGACATGCCTTCCTCTGTACAAACCATGGCTGGGGATCTCTCTGCCCCTGGTGAGAATGAAGGCTCGGAGGCCATTTGGGAGCGGGTGGTGGCCGGGTCTAAAGCCCTAAATAGGGAGAGAGACAAGCTCTACAAACTGAGAGCAGAGCTGAAACGTTTGAGAAGGCAGCGTGAGGGCTTGCACAGCAACCGTGGATCAATGGATTCGGAAATCCAACTGGCCAAAGTCCGAGTAGAACACCAGGAGAACATTGTGTCCATGATGGAAGGAAGAGATGGGCCCTTCAAGGAGAAGTTTGGCAATGAGCAAAGGTTTACAAGAATGGCAAAAGTGGAGGTGGAGGAGGAGACCACCAGTTCTGACCCCCTGCCCCCTCAGGGAGAGGTAAGCAGCCCCATGCCTTCCCAGGACTCAGGAGGCATGCTGAGGGTAATCCAGGTAATGGAGTCTTCTATGCGGGGGGATCAGATGGTGTTTGGTGATGAAGACATTACTGATTATGTTTCTGATAATGTCAAGCCTTAAGCAAGGGATAAACCTGTTTTTGTACCATCTATTACCATGTGTAATACTGAAAGTGTGCCTAGTGACAATCAGGTTGCTAGTCCTGTATGTAGCAATGCTGTGCCTACTGATGCTGCAGTGCAGCAAAAATTGCATTTAAAAAATGACATTCCTGTAGAGGAACTACAAGTCTCAGCTCAGCCTGTTAACCCTTCTTTAGCCGAGTCCAAAGCTGTTTACCCCACAGCTGCTGAAAACTCTACAGCGCAGCTTCAGGAGACAACTGGTATTGCAGCAGAAACTGTGACTATTCCTGATGGGAAACTGAACGTGTGTGTGACTGATAGCAATTGTCCCAGTACAAGTGTGAGGGACAATCGTCACAATTAATAATAATAATAATAATAATAATAATATACAGACTAATGTGACATCAGTGTAGGACCTTGGCCCTGATAAGCCTACATTTGCTCAGGTGGTACGCTGTGCTCCTGGTAGCTCCACTTCCAAGCGGGTTTTCCCCCTACAAGCTACCACTTTGAGCACCCCAGGATCTGGTCTTGGGTCTCTGGCTTCTGCTGGGGGTCCGAGAAGAAATGTAGTGATTCTTAAATGGGAAGGTGGTACAATCCCTCCTGCATGGCGTGCCGTGGTGGACATGATTTTGGAGATGGGTTTTGGGGGAAAAGACCTGTATGCCCTAATACAAGTTGCTGGGAGCAGAGAGTATACTATTAGTTTCACCAGGCCAGAGGGTCTTGACCTGTTCTCGGAGTGATATGAGGCTCGGTGCAGATCAAGACCTGAATGGGAAGGTCTGGCCCCAGTTGCAGTTTCATAAAGGTCAACAGTGAAAAAGATCACAATTATTCTCACTAATGACAGTGTTCCTGCTTGAGATTTAGAGGTCTGGTTAAAGAATTATGGTGAGGTTTTGACTAAGCCCAATAAAATCCTTGATAAACATAATATCTGGATTGGGGGCTGGTCAGTTACAGTCAGGTTGGCCAGGGATGGGAATGTTGTCCGTCACCTGCTCTCCTCAGCTTTTATAGGGAGGGATAGGATGACTATTTTCTACCCTGGTCAGCCAAAGCTGTGTCACCGCTGTGGAGAAAAGGGGCATTTGAACTTCTTCTCTTCAGCCCTCATATGTTCAGTGTGTCGGGGTCAGGGTCATATGGCCAAGGACTGCACCCAGATGATCAAGTGCTACCTGTGCCTGCGCCTTGGTTACCCCTACAGCAGATGTCCTGAAGCCTGGCACAATATGGAGAAGGAGGTCATAGATGACTTGTCGAGGCTGGACAGGTTGGATGGTGATGCCCCTGGTGTACCATCCACCTCTGCGGTGACCGACTCCCTGGTCCTGCTCAGGATCCCTCTCCAGTTCCTGTGACCACACCCCCTGTGTCTGTAAGTATTCCTTCTGTATCTGTCTCTGTGTCCCCCCAGCCTACTGTACCCTCTCTTCTTGTGTCAGAACCATCCAAGTCTGTTCCCCCCGAGTCAGTTAGTCCCCAGGAGTCTACCCCTCCTAAGTCTGACTTAAAGAAAGACCCCCCCTTCAGGAGTGGTAGAGAATATCAAAAGGGGTGCTGCTTCTTCCTCTGTAAAGAAGTCAAAGAAAAAGGCAAGGGATGAGGGCATCTCTGAAGCTGACCTGCAGTACCTGGAGGAGAGAAGGAAGGTTGGGAGGAGGAAGAAACAGGCGGTGAGGACGGAACGGGGTCAGGAAGCTCCAGTGTCTGTCTCCAACCATCATAGGTCCTCTAAGTGGGATATTTCCTCATCTGGGGCTTTTTTGGAGCAAAGTTCCAATTCAGAAATGGAGTTGGAGGAGGCCTCAAAAAAGAGAGAGACTTCTGGTGATGAGCAGCAGAGGGGAGCTAAGAAGCAATCCACACATTAACCCAAATGGCGGTTCCCCCTCCACTAAAAGTGGTGACAATAAATGTTGCCAGCATTAAGTCAGTAAGAGCTCATTCTATGGCCTTCTTTTTGTTCAGCCAAAAAGAAGGCCATAGTAGAAGGCAACAGTATTGTTAGGAATGCTGGTCTTGTGGATGTGCACATTAAGCACCCCTCGGATGACACCGGGTTCACCTTTCATCGAAGTAGTATGCAGAGGAGGATAGATAGTTTTTTTTTTTTTAAGGAGACCTCTGCTTTCTCGCTCCCAGTGGTGCAGGCAGTAGAGTTCTCCGATCACTGTATGCTATCTGCGGTCCTGAATGCTTCAGACGCCCCTCAGAGAGGTAAGGGCACCTGGAGATTGAATTTGACTCTACTCAAGGAAGAACGTGTTAGACAATCCTTTGAGGAATTCTTTCAGGCACAGGTGACTATCCTGGACTTTTGTAGCAGTAAGGCTGAGTGGTGGGAGCTGACCAAAAAGAGGATCGCTGGATTCTTCAGGGGCCTAGCCAATAGAAAACAGTTTAATAAATACATGACCTACCAACATTTAAGGAGAAAGGTGGATATTCTTGTCTCGAGAGGAGGAGATCCTGGGGCAATCTCCAAAGTGAAACTCCTTCTCAGGAAATGTCAATATGACCGGAATGCCTCTTTGGTTCTGGAGAGGGACTATGGGAAGTACCACTCGCCTGATCCTTACCAGAACTGCAAACAAGGTGTGGCTGTTAAAAAGGTCATTGGCCTTAAGGATAGTACAGGTTCCTTGACAAAGTCCAGGGCAGTGATCCTGGAGGTCGTGAGGTCCTTTTATGCTGACCTTCTTGGGAGGAAAGAGCTTGACCGTGACAGAATGGAAAGCTTTTTAGACTCTACTCCAGGTCTAAATAATGAAGATGTCTCATTGATGAATTTGACAGAGGAGATCACAGTTGAATAAGGGCAATTGAACAGCTTGCCATCAAAAAGTCACCTGGACCGGATGGCTTGACGGCTGAATTTTACAAAGCCTTTAAGTCTATTCTGGCCCCACATTTGGTAGAGTTTTTTAACAGTTGCCTTGCAGAGGGGGTACTTCCCCCTTCCATGAGGCACTCAGCTGTGATTCTTCTTTCAAAAGATAAAGATCCTTCGATAATTGAGAATTGGCGCCCCATCAGCCTTCTCAATGTCGATAGAAAGATACAGGAAAAGATATTTTTCTGGCGCCTATCGTCAGTAGCAGAGTCTTTGCTTTCTCGCAATCAGCACTGTTCGGTCCAGGGTAGGAGCACCTTCAAAGCGGTTTTAGCTGTCCGGGAGGCCTTGGAGCAGTGCAGGGCTGCAGGCTAGGGAAAGTATTTGCTGACATTGGATCAGGCAAAGGCTTTTGATCGTGTTAACCATGAGTACCTGTGGTTGCTCCTTAGTAAGTACGGTCTGCCGGGTGGTTTTGTCGATTGGTTGAAAATCTTGTATAAGGGGGCAGAAAGCTTTCCTCTTGTTAATGGTTGGGTTGGGCAGTTCTTTGAGGTTGGCTCTGGAGTGCATCAGGGTTGTCCCCTGAGTGCCCTGCTCTATGTGTTTGCAATCGACCCCTTCATCAGGAGGCTAGAGAGCGCCATGTTTTGTGGGGTACCAGTGGGGCTCCCGGGTGAGCCGCCATTGAGAGTTGTTGCCTATGCGGACGATGTGTTGGTGATTGTCACTGGGACCGATGAAGCGGAGGAGGTGGGTATCTCTGGCATCACATTACTCTGAAGCATCAGGCTCCAAGATCAATCAGGAAAAGAGTGAAGTTTTCTGGATGGGAAAGGAAGGTGAGGGGTTTGATCTCCCGGACACCTTTCCAGTGCTCCAGGAAAAAATGAAGATACTAGGCATTGATGTTGGACTCTGGCCTCAAAAACTGGGAAGGCAGACTGGAAATTTCCATTACTAAGGTGGTCAGCTGGAAGAGATGGAAGTTATCTCTGAGGGAAAGGATTGATCTGATTAAGACTTACCTGATTCCGATCTTCTTGTATGTCGGCTTTGTCTGCATCTTGCCAGTGTCTCTCTATGCTAGGGTCAGTAGTGTGTTCTTCCAGATGCTGTGGGGGAACAGACTGAACCCCATCAGGAGGAATGTCACCTATCTATCCAGGAGGGAGGGTGGCTTAGGTATGGTCAACCCAGTTCTTTTCTTTTCGCTGCTTTTTCTCAAGTTTAACATTGGTAATATGCTTGCAGTGGAACCTCCTGGATGGGTAGGTATATTTAGATCTTGGTTTAGGCCTTTTCTACGACTTTGGGAAGAAGGTGACCAAGTGAAGAATCTCAGGGGTCATCGTGGTCAGCTACCAGCCTATGTCGCTCCGTACCTGAAGTTACTACAGCAATGGCGATTGTCGGCTGTAGATCTCAGATCGGTTCCTAGGAAAGTCCTTATGAGTCGAGTCTTGAGCGAAGTCTTTCATGACCCACTGGCCTTAAGGGATTGCCCAGGCCCAGTTTTGAGGGCAGGGTTAAGACTGATTAATTTGGATAGAGTCACCCTTAAATTTAGGGATCTGGCCTGGTTGTGCTTCCATGGGAGGCTCTATGTTCGGGGCAATTTGAAATTCCGCAGTGGGATGGATCGTAGCTGTCCTCAGGAGGAGTGTGCAGGTGAGGAGGAGACTATGGACCATTTTCTGCTTTATTGCCCTTTTAACATAGAGGTGTACAAACAGGTGGGGCGGGGCCCTCGGTGTCCCTTTCCTCTCCAGGTTGGGTTATGCTGAGTGGGTGTACGGAGCATTCAATACTGGTGGGGTTTTTTCTTTGGATACACTTTTTCTAGTTAGCCTAGTAGTCCGTTATTTCACTTGGAACGCACGGTGTCAGGTCTGCATTCGGCGTAAAATCCTTCCTGTTCAGGTGGTGGTGTATGACATTCTGCATGAGGTGGAGAAGATTCGGGTACTTGAGAGAGACAAGCGGAGTCAGGGGGCTTGGTTGAAGGCGTGGAGGGGTTTCAAGCCTCCCTGACTGCCAGGAGTCTCTTTCCCAGGTGTGGCTGTCTGTCTCTTATCACCCTAGATTATTTTTTTTTTGGATTAATGTTTGATAAATGGCTGCGTACATAGGTGATGGGTTGTGCCTCTTAGGCCCTCTCTGCTGCTTTATGTAAATAATTTTGGTAGTGGATTATGTATATATTGTATATATATTCTGAACATAGATGTGTATTCCTTGGATTTCTGTTGAAGTTTTGTACTATAGTTTTGTTTTTTTACTTTTGTATAAAATTGGTTGCTTGATTCTTTTCAATAAAAGATCAATAGTGCCCTATCATTGCTGTCAGTGGGAGGAATAGTGCCCCATCATTGGTGAGAGTGGGAGGAATAGTGCCCCATCATTGGTGAGAGTGGGAGGAATAGTGACCCATCATTGGTATCAGTGGGAGGAATAGTGCCCCATCATTGGTATCAGTGGGAGGAATAGTGCCCCATCATTGGTGTCAGTGGGAGGAATAGTGCCCCATCATTGGTGTCAGTGGGAGGAATAGTGCCCCATCATAGGAATCAGTGGGAGGAATAGTGTCCCATCATTGGTATCAGTGGGAGGAATAGTGTCCCATCATTGGTGTCAGTGGGAGGAACAGTGCCCCATGACTGGTGTCAGTGGGAGGAATAGTGCCCCATCATTGGTATCATTGGGAGGACTAGTGCCCCATGATTGGTGTCAGTGGGAGTAATAGTGCCCCATCATTGGTATCAGTGGGAGGAATAGTGCCTCATCATTGGTATCAGTGGGAGGAATAGTGCCTCATCATTGGTATCAGTGGGAGAAATAGTGTCCCATCATTGGTATCAGTGGGAGGAATAGTGCCTCATCATTGGTATCAGTGGGAGAAATAGTGTCCCATTGTTGGTGTCAGAGGAAGGAATGTTGCTTCAATGTTGGTGTCAGTAGGAGGTGTAATGCCTTTTATTAATGAGAGGAATAGTGCCCCAAGGGTCAGATAAAGGCAAGAAAATGGCTGAATCTGGCCCACGGGCCGCAGTTTGGGGACCACTGTATTAAGAGGTCTCCAAACATCTCTGCATTGCTTCTGCCGCACTTAAAGCTGAGCTCCGGGTATGATCTGTATTATGTAGGTATCTTGGTGCAGCTTGGCACCATGTATGTATATCTCATATCTGAGGGGATGTTGGGGAAGGTGACAATCATTACCAATATGATTATTGTCTATGCAGCACTACACCTGAAGGGACCGCTGGTAACAACTGCCCTTTCCCTAGGAGTACAGAGCCCATTAGACATGTACAGAATGAAAAAATTGTTTTTATTCGTTAATTAAAAGAGAAGTTTTTTTTTTGTTTTTTTTAAACCATACTAACCTAGGTGGAGGCTGTATCTGTTCCCCTGCTGGTTCTAAGGCTGAGAAGGCTCAGTTCTCCATAAATTTGCCACCTCATCCCTTTAAACCTGAACACCTTTGAATTACACGGGTTCTGAGGCTAATTAAATGCAGATAAGGAACCAAATGAATTTAATTAACACCTTAATCAGAACCCGTGTAATTAATATGTGTTCGGTTTTAAAGGGATGAGGTGGCAACCTTATGTTCTCCATGAGCAGAGAGCTGGTGTCTTCAGGTGGACCATTATGTCTATTGTTCTCCATCTCAATGAACCAAATTTTCAGTGGTTAATATTCTCAACTTCAAAAGCCTGCATAGACCTAAGAAGATAAATGCAAGGTTGAGCCAGTCCTGTTTCGTGATATTTTTTCCGCTGGAGATGTAGGGAGGTCTTCTAGCTCCAGAGCCCACCAGCACACCATAGTGCGTGGAAGAAGTTAATAAATTAGCCCTTTGTGTATACCGCTACTGCCTCCGATGTATATAGAATATCGTCTTGTTTTCTTACAAGGGAAACCCAGGCAGAGAGGTTAACCGGAGAGGTCAGCGGGCAATTGTACTGGTAAAGGAGCACATTGTGTGGAACTTGTTATCTCGCTGTTCTGATCACAAACACCAGCCGAGTTCTCAGCTACTTCTCCGGGCAAGGCCTCCTTTCATCTGCTCCATGGTGTAAACATCAACCTGCACAATCCCAGGCTAGGAAATGACTAAGGCCGAGCCGTCCTTTGTGCATGAGCCCCACTAGACCAACATTGCATACATTCTTTTGTAGTCAACATTTCCTTTTTCAGCTCCATCAGTAAATTGTTATTGAATTATGGTGCAACAAACGTACTTTACAAATCACTTCTCATTGGCTCGGTTTTGTAGGATTTTATGCATACATTGTGGTTCATTTCTTAACCACTTGCTTACCGGGGGGCACTTACATCCCCTCTTCCTGCCCAGGCCAATTTTCAGCTTTCAGCGCTGTCACACTTTGAATGACAATTGCGCGGTCATGCTACAGTTTACCCAAATGAAATTTTTATCATTTTTTTCACACAGACGGAGCTTTCCTTTGGTGGTATTTAATTACCGCTGAATTTTTTATATTTTGCTAAATAAAACAAAAAGAGACCGAAAGTCTGAAAAAAACAAAACAAAACTGTTTTATAGTTTGTTATAAAATTTTGAAAACAGGTAATTTTTTCTCCTTTACTGATGTGCGTTGATGAGGCTGCACTGATGGGCACTGATAGGCACTGATAAGGCAGCACTAATAGGCACTGATAGGTGGCACTGATAAGCACTGATGGGTGGCACTGATGATGGGCACTGATGGTTGGCACTGAGTGGCACTGATAGGTGGCACTGATCACTGATGGGTGGCACTGATGGGCACTGGTAGGCACTGGTAGGTGACACTGATAGGCAGCACTGATTTTTGGACACTGATGGTCATTGATTGGCAGCATTGGTGGGCATTGATGGGTGGCACTGTGGGCACTGGTAGGTGGCACTGATAAGCACTGCTGGGTGGCACTGATGATGGGCACTGATGGGTGGAACTGAGTGGCACTGAAGGGCACTGATAGGTGACACTGATGATCACTGATGGGTGGCACTGATGGGCACTGGTAGACACTGATAGGTGACACTGATAGGCAGCACTGATCTGTGGCACTTATTATTGGACACTGATGGGCATTGATGGGGAGCACTGGTGGGCACTGATGGGTGGCACTGTGGGCACTGGTGGGTACTGATAGGTGGCACTGGTAGGTGGCACAGTGGGCACAGCCACAGTTTTCTGAGTGAGGGACCGATGTCCCTCTGACAGAAGCCGGTGATCGGCTTTTTTTTTTTTCCCCCTCATGCTGACAGCGTGAGGAAAAAAATACAGATTACCGAGCTTCTGTTTACATCACGTGATCAGCTCTCATTGACTGACAGCTGATCACGTGGTAAGGGGCCGGGATCAACCACTTACTTAGATCTGTGATCAGCCGAGTCTCATAGACTCGGTGATCAAAGAGAGGGTGGCGCAGATTGCGCTTGCTGGGGAGGACGTCCATGGACGCCCTCCCGGCAATTAAGGCCTGCACTGCAGCCTTCTTTCAGCTACAGCGCGGGCGGCAAGTAGTTAGCCACTGCCTATTTATTAGACTCGGTGTTTACAAGTTAAAATCTTTTTTTTTTTTTTGCTAGAAAATCACTTAGAACCCCCAAACAACATTATATATTTTTTTCCAGAGACCCCAGAGAATAAAATGGCGGTTGTTGCAATACTTTGGGGTTTATTTACTAAAGCTGGAGAGTGCAAAATCGGTCTCACTTCTGTAGAGAAACCAATCGGCTTCTAACCTCAGCTTGTTCAATTAAACTTTGGCAACAGAACCTGGGAGCTGATTGGTTTCTATGCAGAAGGGAGACTGTTTTTGCCCTCTCCAGCTTTAGTAAATAAACCCCTTTCTTTCACGCCGTATTTGCGCAGCGGTCTTACAAGCGCATTTTTTTGGGGGGAAAACAATACACATTTTTGGACTTAACAAATAAGACAACAGTAAAGTTAGCCCAATTATTTTTTTTTCTTATATTGTGAAAGATAATGTTACGCCGAGAAAATTTATACCCAACATATCACGCTTCAAAATTGCGCCCGCTCGTGGAATGTCGACAAACTTTTACCCTTAAAAATCTTCATCGGCGACGTTTAAAATTTTCTACAGGTTACCAGTTTAGAGTTACAGAGAAAGTCTAGTGCCAGAATTATCGCTCTCGCTCTAACAATCGCAAGTGTGGTTTGAACTTCGTTTTCATATGCAGGCGTGACTTACATAGTTACATAGTAGGTGAGGTTGAAAAAAGACACAAGTCCATCAAGTCCAACCCATGTGTGACTTACGTATGCGTTCGCTTCTGTGGGCGAGTCTGGCGAGACGGGGTGCTTTAAATTTTTTTTTTATTATTATTATTTATTTTCCTTTTTATTTTTTATTTTTACACTGTCCTTTTTTTTAAAAAAAAACTGTGTCACTTTTATTCCTATTACAAGGAAAATAAACATCCCTTCTTGTCATAGAAAAAAAGCATGACAACCCTCTTAAAAAAACGCTGGTCGTTTTTTCATATGCTTGTGTTCTACCATGGGAATGTGAGTTTTACTCTTTTGTTTTAATAAATCTTTATTTGGGATGTCTGCACAATGAGGATTCTTTTATTCATTTCTTGAGAGCATCGTTGTGGTGGAAGTTCCTATTGGCATTCGCGTGGGCTGTTGGTGGATTACTTATTTGAATCGGCATCCATCACCTGTCTATTGGTGCAAGTCTAATCTCGCTCAGGAGGAAGTGATATTCTTGGAGCTGAGAACTGCTGAGACTGCCATGAGATGTTACCTACCTCTTAAATGTCTTTACCTTTGGGTAAGAGTCAGTATGAAAAAACAACCAGCGTTAATAACCAGCAAAATGGCCGCTGCGTCCCAGCACGTAACCGCGTCACACGTTCCAGCTCCTCCCTACGCGTGTTTCGTCATCAGATGACGTCCTCAGGGGCGCCCCTGATTTGCTGGTTGTAAATGCTGGTCGTTTTCCATGTGCGTGTGTTCTACTATGGGAATGTGAGTTTTACTCTTTGTTTTTAATAAATCTTTCTTTGGGATGTCTGCGCAATGAGGATTCTATTATTCATTTCTTCAGAGTATCATTGTGGTGGAAGTTCTTATTGGCATTCGTGTGGGTGGTTGGTGGATTACTTTATTTGATTCAGCATCCATTACCTGTCTATTGGTGCCTTAGGGCCGGTTCACACAGGGGCGACTTGTCAGGCGACCTAGTCGCCTGACAAGTCGCCTCCCGTTCTGTGCTACGGAACCGTTCTAATAGGAGCGACGCAAGTCGCTCCGACTTAGAAAAAGGTTCCTGTACTACTTTGGGGGCGACTTGCATAGACTTCTATGCAGAAGTCGTTTTGCAAGTCGCCTCGGAAGTCGTTTGCAGGTCGCCTCGCTGAGGCGACCTGCAAGTCGTGCCGCCCCTGTGTGAACCGGGGCTCAGGGTAAGAGTCGGTGTGATTGGGTGTTGGTGACGGCTTCCATCTATCATCACAACAGTTCAGGAACATCACTTTGAATGCTTATGAACTTATTATTTATTATGGGCATTATTAAATACAGCGCGGCACCCTTACCACATACTACTGTTTATTGTCGCCAACAATATTGTGCTAGCTGCTATCTGTTAGGACCTTTATATCAGCCTAGGCGCAAACGTTTTTGTGTTTTCAATTATATGACTTATTATATGGAAAATCCCAGATGTATCAGTTATCCTAACCATGTTACAGATCCAGGGATCCATGGAGGACACACTGGGAGGTTGGCTGTTGACAGCTGGTAATGGCGGGTTCTCATTAGGAGTTATCAGTGAGTGGTCTATGGCAGGGGGGTTTCTAAACCTTCTAAACGTTGGGTCAGTTTACTGTTCTTCAGACTTTGAGGGGGCCGAACTGTGGCCAGTGTGAGTAGAAAAATGCCCTGGCGTCAATGGGAGTAAATGCCCCATCACTGGCATTGTCTTTTGTGGTATCAGTAGGCTTCATTGGTTTCAGTAGGAGAAATAGTGCCCCATCATTGGTGTCAATGGGAGGAATAGTGTCCCATCATTGGTGTCAATGGGAGGAATAGAGCCCCATCATTGGTGTCAATGAGAGGAATGGTGCCCCAAGGGCCAGATAGAAGCAAGCAAAGGGCCACATCCGGCCCCAGGCTGAGATTTAGAGACCACTGGTCTATGGTGAAGTATGAAGGGAATAAAGGCCCGTACACACAATACAGATATCGGATGGGAAAATTGGTACGACGAGCTGTCTGCTGATTTTCGGATCGTTTATACGGTGCTTTCGACAGCCGATTTAGCTTTTTGTCGGAAGTGAACCCAACGTCCGTTTTTCATTTAATTAGTCGGGTTTTCGTACGAAAAAAATGGTAAGAGGAAGACTAGGCATGATCAGAAACAAAAGAATACATACAAAACTACTCAACACATTACATCACTTATGACGTCGTATTCTGTCGTATTGTGAGTAACCTCTTCACTTTCGACATGAGACTAGCAACAAAAAACGGACGTTCGGTCGTCCGAAAATCTAAGCGTGCGCATGAGGTTTTATGCAGAGGTCGTGTCACGTACCTGTTAGAGGCCGAGCTGATGAAAGGAGGGCCCCTTACACTTTCTGCCCTGATTTTCCCCCAAGATTGATGACCGGGTATGACGGGACACGGAGTGGCATGGGCGCCTGTAGAAAGTCCCGGCCAACAGAAGAACTGGACCTTGTGGTGAAGCAGAGGCTTAAGAGCAGGAACTCAAGCTAGATGTTGCCAATGGAGCTTGCAAAGGCAGATGGTAGAGATGCGGGCAAGCAGGCAGAAGTTGGCAACATTCAGGCAGCAGAGGTACAGATTTGGAAGATGAGAGCGTAAACGGGAGCCAGGCCGAGGTCAGTATCACGTGAGCAAGCCAAAGCAATAAGCAAGATGGGAAATTGAGAAACAAGCCAGAGGTCAGGTACTAGAGGGATCCAGATCAGGCGAAGTCAGAAGGTAAACCCCGAGTAGCACCCTCCTAGATAGGCTGCTATGATCTGGTTAGGCAAATTTAGTCCTGCGGCTCTTCTTTAATCAGTGTAGCTGGGTATGATTACTTTGGGCTGCTCTGGGCTCTGCAGGCTGCTGGTTTGACTGCTCTCCCCTGTTTTCTGCAGGTTTCCAGAACATAGTTGGTGGGGAGAGTCAGATAGGCAGTCTGAATATTTATGCAGCCTCAGCCAATCACTGGGGAGGCGTATTCCAGTTGGTGGCTGGGGACCGCATAGATAGTTTGGCGCCTCAGAGACCAGGGTTCTTTTCCAGGAAGAGAGGTTCCCCTCGAGGAGGGCTGGCAGCCTTTCCTGACCATCCCTCTCAGGATCCTGCCTAGCTCATTGAAGTCCCAGCTGTGCTTAGATGTAGGGCCTATCCTTCTACAAGTCTCATGTAAGCCAAAGATGGGTGCCTGAGGATCTTATCCAGAAGTCCTACAGAGAAGTCTGCTTGCTTGAATCTGAGGGAGACATCCAAGCCCAGAGGACACCATAGGTACAGACCTAAGGGAGGATCTCATTTATTGTGCTGTGGTAACCCCTGCCACACTCGGTTTAAGGCTTGCCTGGCTTGGGACATTGCAAATGGTGTACCAGTGCTGCCCACTTCATGTCCTAACACTTGGAGGACTGAGCTACTGCTAAGGGAGATGGTGTCCTCAAATCTTTGCTAAGGCTCAATTCACACTTGTACGATTCCAAAGTCTAGCAGCTTTAGAGAGCAACTTTGACGCAACTTTGAATGGGTGCAGCTTGGATACGACTTTGGCTTTGACCAGTGATAATGGACAACTGTTGCACAACTGTTGCATTGTATAACATTGAGGTAGGACTTTCATGCAACTTTTGAGGGTTAAAGGGGTTGTAACCCCTTGTTGAATTGCATTCTATGCATTAGGGTGAAAAACCTTCTCTCATGCTGCAGCCCCCCAGACCCCCCATTTTACTTACCTGAGCCCTTTCTTTCTGGCCCCCAGGGATGAGCACACCAGCTATGGCTGGTGCCTCGTGTCCTAATTGGATAGATTCATAGCAGCGTATCCATTGGCTCCCGCTGCTGTCAATCAAATCCAATGACGCGGGTGCTGGGGTGGGCGGGGCCGAGCCCTGCTGTCAGTGTCAATAGACGCAGCAGCAGGACACGGGATCGCGCCCGCAGGGGTGTCCAGAAGGAGATCGCTTCTCCGACGGGGTACTCGAGAAGAGGAGGAGCCAACCAGCGCCGCTGAGGGACCCCAGAAGAGGAGTATTGGGGCAACTCTGTGCAAAACCAACTGCACCGTGGAGGTAAGTATGACATGTTTGTTATTTGAAAAAAAAAACGGGTTTAAATTCTATGTGTGTCTATGGGAATTTGTAAATTCCCATAGACACACTCCTAAACCTTGTGGACGGCCTTCCCAGAAGAGTTGAAGCTGTTATAGCTGCAAAGGGTGGAGCCAACTCAATATTGAACCCTACGGACTAAGACTGGGATGTCATTAAATTCATAGTGAGTGTAAAGGCAGGCGTCCCAATACTTTTGGTAATATGGTGTATCTGTATTAACAATCCCTGTGCTTTTCTGACTAGTAAAATACTCATTTACTTTGTTACAGTCTGGTGTTCGTGTGATTGCATCCTTTCTTTGAATTGTGTCTGAACCCAGAGTGTCAGAGGGGTCAGAGAGGTTGGGAGGCTTGCAAGGTCAGGGCAACCTTTTGGGGTCAGTCCTCTTCCAGCAGCCCTTACGGGGGTTGCGCTACACTTGCAATATGTCAGCATAAGATTGTTATGGGACTTGTGGAATCATCCTCATGCTAAAGCTTTCCCCTATGCTGAAGGGTATTGTTGGATATTGTTGCATTAATAAAAAGGCTGCATAGTGAGTGGTGGGTGACATGTCTATGAGGCCGAAATATACTCTGCAATGGCTCGGAAATGGATAAAGTTATGTCCCGTTCACTGATCACATGTCACTGCTGTGCTACCAGCCGAGGTACTGAATTACACGCAGAGACTATAAATCATCGTCCCTTTCAGTTATGCATGTAAGATGAAATATGACAAATGACAGCTAGAACTTGTCCAAATTAGAGGACACTGCAGTATGCTTAGAATTTAATCTATTTTAGTAATAATATACAAAGAAAATCTATTAATATCATCATCATCATTATTATTATTAACTTTTTGACTTTTCTTTAGCTTGTTAAATATGTAATCAACCTTGAAAGTTGTGAAATAGGACAAAAAACACCGATATAATGCTAAACATTTCTTGGAGACGCTTCATATTACCAGCAGTTAGTGTGGTCTCCTTTAGATAGTGAATAAGGATCATCCAACCTTCACCAAGAACCCTTAAAAAAGGTATATACATATTGGGGAAAGCCTTCAGATATCTGCAGAATGTATACAGGAGCTGCCTACTCTAAATATATACAGTACCTAAAGCCAAAACAGTTTTTTTTTTAATTTTGAATATAGTAGAGAAGGCTTAGAACCCATGTTAGGTTTTTATTGCTGTCTATATCCCTGCTGGGTACATATTCACCTTGTCCCCTGTACTGCAAGGAAGAGAAAATTCAAAAGTGCTTGAGGAACATTTCAGTGGGGTGATTCCCCTTCATCAGCAATGACTGGGGGACATTTCAGAGGGGTGATCCTCCTTTTTCAGCAGTGTTTGCGGGACATTTCAGAGAGATGATCCTCCTCCTTCTGAGGGACATTTCAGAGGGGTGATCCTCCTTATTCAGCAGTGTTTGCTGGACATCTCAGAGTGTTGATTCTTCCTCTTCTTCAGCAGTGTTTAAGGAACATTTCAGAATGCTGGGTATCCTCCTTCTTCAGCAGTGTTTGTGGAACATTTCAAAGGGGCGATCCTCCCTCTTCAGCAGTGTTTGTGGAACATTTCAAAGGGGCGATCCTCCCTCTTCAGCAGTGTTTGTGGAACATTTCAGAGGGTTGATCCTCTTTCTTCAGCAGTGTTTGAGGAACATTTCAGAGGGGCATCATCCCTCTTCAGCAGTGTTTGAGGAACATTTCAAAGGGGTGATCATCCCTCTTCAGCAGTGTTTGAGGAACATTTCAGAGGGTCAGTCCTCTTTCTTCAGCAGTGTTTGAGGAACATTTTAAAAGGGTGATCCTCCTTTTTCAGCAGTGGTTGAGAAACATTTCAATGGGGTGATCATCCTTCAGCAGTGTTTGAGGAACTTTTCAAAGGGGTGATCCTCCTTTTTCAGCAGTGTTTGTGGAACATTCCAGAAGGGTGATCCTCTTTCTTCAGCAGTGTTTGAGGAACATTTCAAAAGGGTGATCCTCCTTATTCAGCAGTGTTTGAGGAACATTTCAAAGGGGTGATCCTCCTTCTTCAGCAGTGTTTGAGGAACATTGCAAAGGGGTGATCCTCTTTCTTCAGCAGTGTTTGAAGAACATTTTAGAAGGCTGGGTATCCTCCTTCTTTAGCAGATTTTGTGGAACATTTCAGAGGGGTGATCCTCTTTCTTCAGCAGTGTTTGAGGAACATTTCAAAGTTGTGATCATCCCTCTTCAGCAGGGTTTGAGAAACACTTTAGAGGGGTGATCATCCTTCCTCAATGTTTGATGAACATTTCAAAGAGGTTGTCCTCCTTCTTCAGCAGTGTTTGAGGAACATTTCAGAGAGGTAATCCTCCATCTTCTTCAGCAGTGTTGCACTTCTGAAGAAATAGGGTTGCCCCACTGAAAGGTTTTTATGTACAGGCACCTCTGAAAATAAAAGAAAGGAATTGCTGATTTCTATATGTAGAAAGGCCAACTGTCTTTTTTAGGTTTCTTATACTGTATATAACCTTATAGAATGAGTTTGACATATTTTGATATATTTTATACTGGATATGTACATTACTGAGTTTTTTTTTTTTTTTTTTGAGTATTTTTTTCTGGAATGGCAATCCCATTCATGGATGATATCAGAAATGTGTGTTATTTTTTTCAGAGGAAACAATGGTATTTTGTGACCAGAATGGGACCAGCCAACCCGATCACCTTGCAGTCTACCTTTCAGTCTCTAGAGTAGTTCTCTCGGGCGTGCGATCTGTGCTCAATCCAAGAGCTAGCAGCGCACACCTTCACACCATCCTAGTTCTGGACCACAATCAGCAAGTCTCACTCTAGATCAAGAAGTGTGTTACTGGCAGGATCAGTAGGTTGAAATTAGAGAAAAAAAAAAAAAAACAATAAAAACAAATGCAGCCACCACATCAAGATTAGCAAAGCTGCAATATATTTTCATTCTTGGGTTTAGATACGCTTTACGTTAGATTCCTTGCAATAACAGATAAACGGGACCCTATATAACATAGCTGTCAATACTGGTTCATGTCCTTGAATGAATGTATAGCTGTTCTACACATGCCGTACTGTTGAGTGATTTAATCTCCAAATGAAAATATGTGCATGGTCCCAGTTATCTACATAGATGGGGTACATTGCACGCAGATTGTGTGCTGAGGGGCCCCTGATGTTGTCCTGCTATTTGGAAGATGATGACAGCCAGGCTGTTAGCCATGGCTTAGGTAAAAAAAAAAAAAAAAGCTCTGGAGATCAGTTCCTACAGCCAGCCCAGCAGCAAAACCCTGAGACTAAACAGGAGTCATGAAAAAGCAGTTTGCAAAAGTATGTCTGAACTCATTAAGCGGCAAAGGGAACAATGCAAAGGCTTGGCAATCAGGGTAATTTCAAGGCTGTTTGGTCATTAATCATTCTCTGACAATCTGAAGGGCCCAGTCACTCTCTTTAAAAGCTCAGCTGTCTGAGAGAAAAGTAACCAGAGACCCAAGTTTAAGTTACAGGGCCCTCCTTTGATACGGGGCAAGCACTCGAGTTATCGGGCACCATTTACTAAGCAGGAAACGCTAGGCACATGAGCGTAGGTCAATTTCGGGCACTAAAGGAAGCTTTCAGCCTGTGCAACCTCTGAAACCAATGGCACTTGTCTATAAGTGATGCTGCATTAAACATCAGACTGCTTAAGAGCTCCTTACTGTGTAACCATCTGCAGTTTGCATAATCTGACAAGCACAATAGTCCATCTGCATGGGGTTTGTGTGAATTTTCTGTATTTGTATGGGCTTTCCCTCCCACAAACCTAGTAAATACGTCGGAGGTTAATCCAATTCTGCCCAAACTGGCTGTAGTGGGTGGATGGAAAATAAACCAATACGCCATAACATTAGGACCAGTCACCTAAAATTCTGTAGGTCCCCTTTTTCAGGATGGGTCCCTGACCCATCAAGGCTTGGCCTCCACTAGACCTCTGAAGGTATGCTGTGGTATCTGTGGTTCCCCCAGGTGCCACTTCCCCTGATTTCTCTGTCAATATCAACGGCTCAACTATCAACTTGTCCCCCCCCCACACGCCAAGGTCCTAGGTGTAATCCTGGACTCTGAACTAACCTTTCGGCCCCACATCCTATCACTATGCAAAATTTGCCGCCTCAACCTCCACAACATCTCCAAGATACGCCTCTTCCTAACCAATGTCACCACAAAGCTTCTAATCCACTTCTTGGTCATCTCTCGCCTCGACTACTGCAACTCCCTCCTCATTGGCTTACCTCTAAATAGGCTCCTCCACCTTTCAGTCCATCATGAATGCTGCTGCCAGGCTCATCCACATCACAAACCACTCAGCGTCTGCTATACCCCTCTGCCAATCCCTCCATTGATGTCCACTCAACCAACAAATTAAATTCTAGATACTAACAATAACTTACAAAGCCATCCACAACCAACCTAGTCTCAAAATACCAACCTAATTGTTCTCTTCGCTCCTCCCAAGACCTCCTGCTCTTTATTTCCCCGGTCACCTCATCCCATGCTCGCCTTCAGGACTTCTCCAGAGCCTCTCCCATCCTCAGGAATGCTCTACCCCAATCTGTCCGACTTTCTTCTACTTTGTGAACTTTCAGACGATCCCTGAAAACTCATCTCTTCAGAGAGGCCTATCTGGCCCCCACCTAACAACTGTACATGTATTTTCTCCATCAGCACATCACCCACAGTTATTACCTCTTGTATCTCTTGACCTTCCATCTTAGATTGTAAGCTCTAAGGAGCAGGGCCCTATGATTCCTACTGTATTAAAGTGTATTGTATTTGTACTGTCTACCCTCAAGTTGTAAAGCATAAACTGTTGGCGCTATATAAATCCTGTATAATAATAATAATAATCTGGCACCAAGCTGTCAGTAGCAGATCCTGTAAGCTGGGAGGTGGGGCCTCCATGGATCGGACTTGTTTTTCCAGCACATCCCACGGATGCTCGAATGGATTAAGATCTGGAGAATTTGGAGGCCAAGTCAAGACCTCATACTCTTTGTTGTGTTCCTCAAACCATTTTTAAATTCATCAGACCAGGCAACCTTCTTCCATTGCTCCTTGGTCCAATTCTGATGTTCACATGTCCATTGTAGGTGCTTTTGGCTGTGGGCACGGGTCAGCATGGGTACCCTGACCGGTCTACACAACAAACTGTGATGCTCTGTGTGTTTTGACACCTTTCTATCACTTTTTCACTAATTTGAGCTCCAGCAGCTCTTCTATTGAATCGGGCTACACAGGCCAGCTTTCCCTCCCCACCTCCATCAATGAGCCTTCCCTCCCTACCTCTATCAGTGAGCCCCCACCTTCATCAATAAGCCTTTCCTCCCCACCTCCATCAATGAGCCTTCCCTCCCCACCTCCATTAATGAGCCTACCCTCCCCACCTCCATCAATGAGCCTTCCCTCCCCCACCTCCATTAATGAACCTTCCCTCCCCACCTCCATCAATGAGCCTTCCCTCCCCACCTCCATCAATGAGCCTTCCCTCCCCACCTCCATCAATGAGCCTTCCCTCCCCCACCTCCATCAATGAGCCTTCCCTTCCCACCTCCACAAATGAGCCTTCCCTCCCCACCTCCATCAATGAGCCTTCCCTTCCCCCCTCCACCTCCATCAATGAGCCTTCCCTTCCCACCTCCACAAATGAGCCTTCCCTCCCCACCTCCATCAACGAGCCTTCACTCCCAACCCCTGTCAATGAGCCTTCCCTCTTCACCTCCATCAATGAGCCTTCCCTCCCCATCTCCATCAATGAGCCTTTCCTCTCCACCTCCATCAATGAGCCTTCCCTCTTCATCTCCATCAATGAGCCTTTCCTCTCCACCTCCATCAATGAGCCGTCCCCCCCCCCTCCATCAATGAGGCCTTCCCCTCCATCAATGAGCCTTCCCCTCCATCAATGAGCCTTCCTCCTCCATCAATGAGCCTTCACCCCTTTATCAATGAGCCTTGGCCACCCATGACCATGTTGCCGGTTGGCCAGTTTTCCTTCCTTGGACCTCTTTTGGTCGGTCCTGACCAATGCAGATGGGAAACATCCCACAAGAGCTGCAGTTTTGGAGTTGCACCGACCCAACTAGATATTACAATTTGGTCCCTCAAATTTTTATGCTTGTTGTTTTTTTCTGCTTTCAACACATCAACTTCAGGGACAACCTGTTCACTTGCTGCCTAAAATACCCCACTCACTTTCAGATGCCATTGTCATGAGATAATCAGCATTATTCAACTCACCTGTCAGTGGTCGAAATGTTATGGCTGATCAGTGTACATTAAAGAGGAACTGAACTCTTGAAGTCAGTTACATTTTATTATGTGTTCTTGATTGATTGATCCTCACTGTGAAGGGAAATGTTAGAGTTGCCACCAGAACGTAGCGTGAGGGTAACAACTTTTTTACACCAGGTGCTGTGCGTGAATGAGTGTAAAGTCGTGCATTTTCCTGCACCGCACAAAAGCGTGCTGCCTTTTGCAGATGCATGCAGGTGCCATTCATTTTTATTCAGAATTTCACTCAGGGGAAAGGGGGTACACCTTTTGCTTTCTATAGGATGAGCTCTACACTTGGTGACAAACTTGATGAGTGAACGAGCTCCATGTTACCGTATGGTGGACCTGTGGTCCATCCGCTACTGATATGTGCATGGAATACCAGATTCAGTTTTAGTATGAACGCTCCAAACTTCACAGTATGACTAAGAGGTGAAATTCAAACTTTTGAACCTTAGAAGTCAGCTGCAGGAAATACAGAGCTCTCTTTACATTTTTTTCCCCTTTTTATTTTCTTTAAATAATTTACCTTCTGGTTACTCCGAAAGAGCTGGCATGGATGGAAGTGGATGGAGATGTCACATTGCATTTCCTCACCGAGGTTTGAGGTTAACAAAACCATGGTGTGTGGAGCACTCCTTAGGCAAGGAAAAACTTTGAGCCCGGTCATGAAGTTTAAGTCTATGATCGGATATCGCTGCCACTGTAGCAAAACAGAAGAGTGGACAAGTGGGTTTTCAACACCTGAACTAGCTTATACATCACGGTAAACCACCTCGGGTTTCATGGTTCTAGAAAGCTTTGAGGCTGTTCCAAAATATAGTATTTTCGGTAGTTCTTTTCAGCTTCGTGGATACATTTCAGGTATGTCAATATAGTACACATAGGTCAAGAATCAGAAACTGATCTGCTATGAGGTCTTTAGGGTGCCGCTGTCAGTAACAGGGAAGCTGGTTCCAAACTGCCTTGTTTATAAGTACCTATGACCGTGATGATGAGTGGTGATGGGAATTTGGTAAATTGAGTAAAAAGATGTCTTAACACAGCAAAATGGATCAAAATTGTAAACTAAAAACCATCATCATTTTTTTCAAAGCACAAAGAGAGCCAGGGGGACAAGGCCTTCATCCAGTCAAAGGTACAGAGAAGCCGGTAGCAAAAGACAGAGAAATAAGCGTAGGGCTGGCATGACAGGCTAGCAGGGCAAGCAGGACACAAGGGGTTAACCCAGTGTTTTGGATATGTTTAGTTAGGTGGGGGTGGTCAGGAAGGATTTGCAGGACTAGGAAGAGAGGTGCCAAATGTCCGGTGGTCATCGGAAGAAGAAGCAGCTTCCCACCCTCCCCCCCCTTTTTTTGTGGAATGGACGTCCGGCAGTGATTATTGTAGTGGTTTGGCGGTTGGGATCATTGGAGGCCATCAAAATGAATACTGATATAGCATAGTGGGGAACCATCTATGGTATGGGGTCCACGGTAAGATGCCAGTTAACCGAGGTTTAACTGAGCATTCGCCATATGGGTATCAGCGTTGGAAGGTGGAGAGTAGGGATGAGCTTCGAGTTCGAGTCGAACTCATGTTCGACTAGAACATTGGCTGTTCGCAAGTTCGCCGAACAGCGAACAATTTGGGATGTTCGCGGCAAATTCGAATGCCGCGGAACACCCTTTAAAAGTCTATGGGAGAAATCAAAAGTGCTAATTTTAAAGGCTAATATGCAAGTTATTGTCATAAAAAGTGTTTGGGGACCTGGGTCCTGCCCCAGGGGACATGGATCAATGCAAAAAAAAGTTTTAAAAACGGCCGTTTTTTCAGGAGCAGTGATTTTAATAATGCTTAAAGTCAAACAATAAAAGTGTAATAACATAGGGGGACCCCCACGTCATTTTTTTTTTACATTTTGGCCGGGGTTCCCCTTAATATCCATACCAGAACTGAAGGGCCTGGTATGGAATTTAGGGGGACCCCCACGCATATTTTTTTATTTTTTATTTTGGTTCGGGGTTCCCCTGTGGGGATTCCCATGCCGTTTTTATCAATGAACTTCTATGTGTATTGTCGGACCGGCAATGCATTAATAGCCGCGATTAGTTTTAAATGGGTTTTTTCCTTTGAAATGTCATTTTGCTGTCAGACTGTTCTAAACACGGGAAACATGCGCCCCTTTACAGGCATACTATAGACACCCCCCAGCTACGAAATTTAAAGGGATATTACACTTTTATTGTTTGACTTTAAGCATTATTAAAATCACTGCTCCTGAAAAAACGGCCGTTTTTAAAACTTTTTTTTGCTTTGTTCCATGTCCCCTGGGGCAGGACCCGGGTCCCCAAACACTTTTTATGACAATAACTTGCATATAAGCCTTTAAAATTAGCACTTTTGATTATTCATGTTCGTGTCCCATAGACTTTAACGGTGTTCGCGTGTTCGAACAAACTTTTTTCCTGTTCGCATGTTCTGGTGCGAACCGAACAGGGGGGTGTTCGGCTCATCCCTAGTGGAGAGTTGGTATCGTCCTCCAGTTGGTGTGTTGCGACTGGGGACCTTGTGTGGTCACACTGATACTAAAATCAATTTGGGGTCTTTTCAGTGCCTTCAAAGATCAGCAACCTGGTTTAATATCTATCTGTGAGATTATTGTTTTGTAAATAAAATGTTTATGGTTATTTGTTAATAAATGGCCGGTATGGCCAATTTTATTCCAAAAAGGGTGTTGTCTGGTTATTTAATATGGGCTACTACAAGTATGGAAGGAGTAGGGGTAATGGTCAGTTTGCATCTGTCTTACCATAGCCATGAGGCGGCCTCACTGCAATCTGCATCCATCTTGTCTCTAGAAGTGGACCGCGTTTAGGAGGACATCTGTAGAGCTTCAGGGTCTATGGCCTGGCTTTATCTTCCATTTTCCAGTGGCTTAGGCAGAGCCTGATACTTATAGACAGGCCATTTTTCAGCAGTATCAATTGTCTACTAAACTGGCACCCTGAAGTTGCTTGTGCCAGTATTGATGGTTGTTCTGACCTTGATCGCATTGCATCTGCCTTACCCAAACTTCCCTTTCTAGGGGTTTTACCTGTTACAGTAAAGCCCATTTAACTTTTTACTGGTGTGTCGCTGACTGTCAGATTCCGGTACAGGGCAGGTCATCACTCAAGGACTGGAGGGAAAACATTATGTGGATGTCAGGGCCAGCATTGAGAATGGAGGGAAACTAGGCAATTGCCCAGGGCCTTCACCATTTCCGGGACCCTAGTTGTTAGAATGGCGGGGGTTCGGGAAGCTGGAATGTGGTGTATACGGGGTCCCAATTTAGATGTGTCCTGGGCCCTAGTTTGTCTAAAACCAACTCTACTGGTTAAATCTAGTGGTTTCAGATATTTTATCTTTCTCCATGGCTGGTTCATTAAGGGATTATCTACATTCATGACAAGGGTATTGCACATATGCCCGCTTACTATGCTAACCAGAACATATAATATGATTTAACATAATAATATAACTTACCGGGATGGCATTGGGGTCATCGAAGGATTGCCCTGATAAGTAATGTGTGGCTGCACGCTGATTTAGTTAAGGGATTCTCTACTTTCAAGAAAAACAATCTTGGGAAGCAGACATGCTCAGCAGGATCCATGGGATGACCAACCTGCTGTTGTGACCATAAAGCACTCTGACATTACTTAACCTCTTGGATTCCACTGGCTGGGAAGAATGCTGGTACAACAACCTGCCATGCACACCTGTTCATTGTGGCTTTAGTAACCAGTGTTGTGTCAGCTTTCCCCTCAAAGAAATCCAGAAATTTCCAAACTCCTGGGAGTGTCTGACTGGGTTAGGTAAGTTGGTTGACAGGGGTAGAAGGAGGAAACCTCAGCTCTTAGATGTTATTCCCTCCTAAAGTGGAAACCTATTTCAATAGTGTTGCACCCTCCTAGAGTAGAGTAGATTATTAGATACATTTAATTAGCTCCTCTGTAATCAGTGGCGGGGGGGTCCAAATCATTTGGTGGAGGGGGGATTATGGTGTTGGGTTGTTTTTCAGAGGTTGGGATTGGCCCCTTAGTTCCAGGGAAATCTTAAGGCGTCAGCATACCAAGACATTTTGGACAATTTCATGCTCCCAACTTTGTGGGAACAGTTTGGGGACGGCCCCTTCCTGTTCCAACATGACTGCACACCAGTGCACAAAGCAAGGTCCATAAAGACATGGATGAGCAAGTTTGGGGTGGAGGAACTTGACTGGCCTGCACAGAGTCCCGACCTCAACCCGATAGAACACCTTTGGGATGAATTAGAGCGGAGACTGCGAGCCAGGCCTTCTCATCCAACATCAGTGCCTGACCTCACAAATGCTCTTCTGGAAGAATGGTCAAACATTCCCATAGACACCCTCCTAAACCTTGTGGACGGGCTTCCCAGACGAGTTGAAGCTGTTATATCTGCAAAGGGCGGAGCCAACTCAATATTGAACCCTACGGACTAAGACTGGGAGGCCATTAAAGTTCATGTGTGTGTAAAGGCAGGCGTCCCAATACTTTTGACAATATAGTGTACTTATTGTTAATGTTATATGCTGCTTGCAGTAGTTCTTTGGTAATATAGTGTATGTGCAGCCAAAGGGTGAGCTTTATTGCCTTTTATATGCCTGAAATATTCATCCCCTACTATAGGATTGCCAAATTGTGATAAACGATACAACCTGATGAAGCTGACCGGCAGAACGAAGAGTGATGTCCACTGTCTATATCAAGCGGCCAATCGTCTTCATCTGCACTAAATAAAATGGAGCCTACAATCTGATTGGCTGTCAAGGGTAAAGCATCCTTTGTTGGACAGTTTTTATAAATCAGGCCCACTGACATTAATGGGCCTCATGCACAATTGGCATTTTAAATGCCACTTCTAGAGGCCTCTTGAGTTTTTTGTGTTCACAGGCATTTAGAGGCATGGACACTGTTTTTTCATGCTGTTTTTTGCCTGCCAGGAGAAAGGCGCTTAGCAGAGCTGGGCAAAATGCCCAGTGTGCATGGGGGCTAAGAAGGTACAAAATAGAGGCAGAGAAAAACTCACCCAAGCCCTACAGCTATATAGTATAGTTGGTGTGCAGAGTAGTCGGTGCTCTGGCTAATTAAACTCACAAAAGATCCATAGAAAGTACAGGCCGGAAACTCGACAGCTTCTCCATAGAAAATATTTATTTAAGCATTACGGCAATAACATCATGCAAAAATACTGACGTGTTTCGGCCTTAGGCCTTCATCAATGATGAAGGCCTAAGGCCGAAACACGTCAGAATTTTTGGATAATGTTATTGCCATAATGCTTAAATAAATATTTTCTTTGGAGAAGCTGTCGAGTTGCCGGCCTGTACTTTCAACAAAATAGAGGTGATGGGACTTTTTAGGTGCAATTAGTACTATGACATCATGTATTTTCAATAAAAATGCAGTTTATGAAAGTCACAAAAACACGCATAAAAACAATTTGTACAATACATGGACAGCTTTGTGGTCATTCAAGGCGTGTTTTTTTTTTTCTGTAGCTCCTATAGCTGTTCCCACATCTTTGGTCCTACGTGTTTCGCCGCATGGCTTCCTCAGGGACAAGCGTGGTTTTATGGCTACTATATGAATGAACAAAAAGCCAATTACAAAAAGTGCACATAATATCATGTCAAACAATACAATCACTGTGCATATCAAAGGCTATGAAAATAAATACATGAACGCATCTCCACCCACTGGCAAGAGTTCTTTGAATGGAGTCATACCTCAATGACAGAGAATGAGATCCAGTTATTGTGCATGGGGTGATGCTCCCCAACCTCCCCAGCACTCAGAAGTCATCCTCTTCTTGCCGCCCGGGGGGTGTTGCAGCCTCTCACCTCTTGCAGCTTATCACCTGGGGGGGGTGGTTGTTTGCAGCCTGTCACCTGTTGGGGGGTTAATGCAGCTTATCACCTGGGGTGGTGGTTGTTTGCAGCCTGTCACCTGTTGGGGGGGGGTTAATGCAGCTTATCACCTAGGGGGTGGTGGTTGCAGCCTTTGTCTCACCAGTGCCATTAGATCCTGTCCCAGTCCCACCTCTCTCCTCCCCCCATCCTCTTTCTTCGTGACCAGCGAGAGGGAAGGGAGTAGTGGTGCTAGGAGAAGAAGAGCCGGTGCCCTCTGGTGGTCAGAGGGTGGCAGTGCAGGTTGTGCCGGCTTGCACTGCCTGCTGCCAACCCCTGCCGTGCGGACTGGCTCCCAGATGGCCATGGACCAGCGCCGGTCTGCGGGCCCGGGGGTTGGGGACCCCTGGCTTAAAGGATAAGTTCACCTTTGGAACACGTTACATGTTACACCAGTATTTAGGGGGGGTGTAACATATAACAACCCCCCCCCCCGAGTGACTTCTCCCCTGCAGCTGCAGTCACACTTTAAAAATGGAGTGGCTGTGTGTGGCCTTGTCTGCACATACGCCTCATACTATGCACATACTCATAGTCTGCATATGCGCCTCAACGCACATACTATGAATGCAGTATTTCCCCTGTGGCAGACGGACTTGTACTTCTCTACGGACTACGAGGGTGCCGTTGATGAGCCCTCTCACACTTCCTCCAGCTTTCTAACAGAAAGCCCATACAGAGGTCCAGACATCTCATTCATAGAGGGATCAGTCTTTGGAGCACAACATCCCAAGTTAACACATTGGAGAAAACCAAAAACGGACACTATGGACTTTGAAGGTGCTAAAGGACCAACAGGCTGAAAAAACTTCTATGCAAATCTACAAACTTTATTTTGCATCAGATAAAAGCATACAGTCACATTTAAAATAAAATAGGAGTGAAGATTGGATTGTGTTGAAATATCTTCTTAATTGTATTGGACCCCACTACAGGTTACCCCTATCATATACGCCATAGCTTTACACAATATATAATATATACATGGGCGATCCTCATGCAATTGTGCCTCAACGTGCTCCGTGGGATCCCGTGAAACGCGTTGAGGTACAACTGTTTTTGGCTTTAATGACAGCTCAGATGATTGATTGCCGGGGCTTACCGCACTCATTTATTAAATGTATCTGATAGCTCTGGAAGTCATATACAGGTTTTTTTTTTTCGTGGCGGCGGTGTGATGAGTATCTAAATTGCTTGTGCTTCATTGTGATGTATTGCTGTTTCCTCCACAAACACTAAAAAGGATATTAGCGTGACAAATGTTTATAGTACTAACAGTCCTGGAGTGCATGTGTAACAGAACTCAGAGATCTCTTAATATGATAAGAGACATCTTGAAAGACCTGGTCACAACATAGGGGAGCTGTTCTTCTATGGATGCTCAATCTTTTTGGACATTTTTTTTTTAGCAAGATGAATGATGAATGTGTAGCTAGTTGGGATGGAGGTTTAGCTAGTCGGAATAGGAACGGCCTTTAATCCTTGTAGCAATCATTCTCAAGCAGGGTTCCTCCAGAGGTTGCTAGGGGCTTCTCAAGCTGTGGCCAGTTGGCTGATTGACCTCCACTTTGACCTCCCATTTGATGGTGCCATCGTAGTTCCATAGCCAACGCTACTTGTCAAAAATAGCAACCTGATTCTCTTTGTAAGTGTGGCATTCTGACCAATCACTGTAAGAGTTCCAGTCCTCCCACTTGTAAGCAGGTCCCCGATTGGGCGCCAGCATCAACCATGCTGTCTCAGGGCCCCTCCATTCATCTTTGTGAGACATGAATACATTGAGGTTGCTAACACAAACTTCATTTTGGTTACTCGTGTACTCCCGGCTGAAGGTCCTTCCTCACAAGATATTTCAGAACTTGGTTAAAATAAACGATTGCCCGCACTGTCAGCCTTGTTTGAGATTTTACCTATAACGGAATAGGTATAAGCAGCGCTGGAAATATTTATTTATTTATTATTTATTTATTTCAGGTACTTATATAGCGCCGTCAATTTACGCAGCGCTTTACATATATATATTATACATTCACATCAGTCCCTATACCCTCAAGGAGCTTACAATCTAAGGTCCCTAACTCACATTCATACCTATACTAGGGCCAATTTAGACAGGATCCAATTAACCTACCAGCATGTCTTTTGGAGTGTGGGAGGAAACCGGAGTACCCGGAGGAAACCCACGCAGACACAGGGAGAACATGCAAACTCCAGGCAGGTAGTGTCGTGGTCGGGATACGAACCAGTGACCCTTCTTACTGCTAGGCGAGAGTGCTACCCACTGCACCACTGTGCCGCCCATAAATAAATAAATAAGTTAAAAAGTGCCCACGGACACTAGTACAAAAGTCCATTACTCTTTAGGAGTCACCCAAGGTTTATATTCAAACAGTCTGAAGTTAGCAGTAATATCCTCCACCGAACATCAACACGCCAGACCTCTTACCCCAGAGTTTGGACCACTAGGCACAGTGTTGATCCACAGGCTGGTCTTGTCTCCTCTAAGGCATGTCGCTACACACGTGGACCCCGGCCTGCTTGTGGGTTGGAAACATCTGCTTACCTTATGTCACGCTTGTTTTACTCGTTTTAAATATGAGTATTCGGATTTATTTGGAATGAACTTATACACTGGTTTGATATACTGCACCATGAGGAGTTGTTTGCTCTTATTTTGACGCATGATACCTGTGGACTTACCATCCATGAGGGATATACAAGATCCATTTGCATGTTGCCTTAGAGGAAACAAGACCAGCCTGTGGATCAACACTACGCTTGTTTGACCACCTATAACCTAGTGGTCCATATTTTGGGGTAAGAGGCCCCGTGTGTTGATGTTCGGTGGAGAGTATTACTCCTCACTTCAAGTCTGTTTGAAAACACACCTCGGGTGACTCCTAAAGAGATATGGACTTTTGTACTTGTGTCCGTGGGCACTTTTGATCTTTATTATTTATTTTCAGAGCTGCATATACCTATTCCTCTATGCTCACATTGTTACCAGCAATTTATGCCAGCTGCTTCTTAAAACCCAAGCACAGTGAATATTCCCTATCTATATTGCTTTACCTATAACGTTTAACATGGTACAGATGTGATATAAGAGACATCTTGAAAGACCTGGTCACAACATCAGGGAGCTGTTTGTCTATTGATGCTCAATCCTTATAGCAGACAATCCCAGCCAGGGTTCCTCCAAAGGCTGCTAGGGGTTCCTCAAGTTGTGGCCATTTGCAGATTGACCTCCCATTGGATGGTGGCTTTGTAGTTCCAGGGCCAATGCTGCTTGGCAAACTAGCATTGTGGTTATTTTTGTAAGTGTGCCATTCTGACCAATCACAGTAATGCCGCGTACACACGATAGGATTTTCCGACAACAAAATCCATGTTTTTTTCCCGACGGATGTTGGCTCAAACTTGTCTTGCATACACACGGTCACACAAAGTTGGTCAGAAATTCCGAACATCAAAAATGCGGTGACGTACAACACGTACGACGAGCCCAGAAAAATGAAGTTCAATAGCCAGTGCTGCTCTTCTGCTTGATTCCGAGCATGCGTGGCACTTTGTGCGTCGGAATTGTGTACACACGATCGGAATTTACGACAACGGATTTTGTTGTCGGAAAATTTGAGAACCAGATCTCAAATTTTGTGTGACTGAAATTCCGATGGAAAATGTCTACACGCGGTCGGAATTTCCGACAACATGCTCCGATCGAACATTTTCCATCGGAAAATCCTATCGTGTGTACGGGGCATTAGGGTTTCAGTCTCCCACTTGTTGGCAGTTCCCTGATTGGCCTCCAGCAATGACTATGCTGTCTCAAGGCCCCTCCGTTCACCTTCATGAGACATGAAAAAATTGAGGTTGCTAACACAACTTATCGTTGAGAAACTCTGCCATTTTGGCTGCTCATGTACTCCCAGCCGGAGGACCTTCCTCGCAGAATATTTCAGAACCTGTGCGTCTATGGTTGCTCAATCTTTTGGACATTTTTTTTAGTAAGACAAATGATGATGTGTAACTAGTAGAATGGAGATTTAGGAATAGGATTGGCCTTGAAATGCTGTAGAAGTCATTCTCAACCAGGGTTCCTCCAAAGGCTGCTAGGGGTTCCTCAAGCTGTGGCCAGTTGACTGATTGACCTCCCATTTGATGGTGCCATTGTTGTTCCACAGCCAATGCTACTTGGCAAAACTAGCATCCTAATTATCTTGTTAAGTGTGCCATTCTGACCAATCACAGTAATGCCCCGTACACACGGTCGGATTTTCCGATGGAAAATGTCCGATCGGAGCGTGTTGTCGGAAATTCCGACCGTGTGTGGGCTCCATCGGACATTTTCCATCGGATTTTCCGACACACAAAGTTGGAGAGCAGGAGATAAAATTTTCTGACAACAAAAACCGTTGTTGGAAATTCCGATCGTGTGTACACAAATCCGACGGACAAAGTGCCACGCATGCTCAGAATAAATAAAGAGATGAAAGCTATTGGCCACTGCCCCGTTTATAGTCCCGACGTACGTGTTTTACGTCACCGCGTTTAGAACGATCGGATTTTCCGACAACTTTGTGCGACCGTGTGTAGACAAAACAAGTTTGAGCCAACATCCGTCGGAAAAAATCCTAGGATTTTGTTGTCGGAATGTCCGAACAAAGTCCGACCGTGTGTACGCCCTATAAGAGTTTCAGTCTCCCCACTTATAGGCAGGTCCCAGATTGACCTCTAGCAACAACCATGTTGTCCTAGGGCCCCTCCTTTCATCTTCACGTGACATGAATAACTTGAGGTTGCTAACACAACTTATCATGGAGAAACTCAACCATTTTGGCTGCTCATGTACTCCCGGCTGGAGGTCCTTCCTCACAGGATGTTTCAGAACCTGTGCATCTATGGATGCTCAATCTTCTTGGACATTTTTTTTAGTAAGACAAATGATAATGTGTAACTAGTAGAATGGAGATTTAGGAATAGGATTGGCCTTGAAACCTTGTAGCAGTCATTCTCAACCAGGGTTCCTTCAGAGGTCACTAGGGGTTCTTCAAGCTGTAGCTGGCAAACTAGCATTGTGATTATCTTTTTAGCTGTCTGTAAGTGTGGCATTCTGACCAATCACTGTAATGCCCCGTACACACGGTCGGATTTTCCGATGGAAAATGTGTGATAGGACCTTGTTGTCGGAAATTCCGACCGTGTGTGGGCTCCATCACACATTTTCCATAGGAATTTCCGACACGCAAAGTTTGAGAGCTTGCTATAAAATTTTCCGACAACAAAATCCGTTGTCGGAAATTCCGATCGTGTGTACACAAATCCGACGCACAAAGCGCCACGCATGCTCAGAATAAATAAAGAGATGAAAGCTATTGGTTACTGCCCCGTTTATAGTCCCGTCGTACGTGTTTTACGTCACCGCGTTCAGAACGATCGGATTTTCCGACAACTTTGTGTGACCGTGTGTATGCAAGACAAGTTTGAGCCAACATCCGTCGGAAAAAATCCATGGACTTTGTTGTCGGAATGTCCGATCAATGTCCGACCGTGTGTACGGGGCATAAGAGTTTCAGTCTGTCCACATGTAGGCAGGTCCCCAATTGGCCTTCAGCAATGACCATGTTGTCTCAGGGCCCCTCCCATTAACTTCATTAAACGTGAATAAGTTGAGGCTGCTAACACAACTTATCATCGAGAAACTTCACCATCTTGGCTGCTCATATACTCCCGGCTGGAGGTCCTTCCTCACAGGATATTTCAGAACTTGTTTAAATGAGTCTAAATGTGTGTTAATGCTAAACGCGCCAAGCACTTGAGCGTTAGTTCATTTCAATGGCCAGATAATTTCTTCACAAATTTAGGCCAAAATTTATAATGCTACATGTCTTTGGTAAAAAAAAAAAAAATCCCAATAAGTGTATATTGATTGGTTTCCGTTAAAGTTATAGCGTCTACAAACTATGTGATACTGTATATATTTAAAAATTGATCAATCCTGATGTACAGTCTAATTTCTGAAGGCCCTTAAACATCAGGACAGTACAAATATCCCCCAAATGACCCCTTTTTGGAAAGCAGACAGTGCAAGGTATTTAGTAAGAGGCATGGTGAGTTTTTTGAAGTTTAAATTTTTTGTCAAAATGTTAGAATTTTTTGTGAAAATTTCAAATCTTTTTGTCAAAATTTCACAAGGAGACAAGAGAGCTTGAGAGTAGGAGGTCTTGAGAAGAGCGGAGAGGACGGTTTGAGTGATATTTAGAGACAAGATTGGTGATGTAGCTCGGGGCAGAGTTGTGAATGGCTTTGTATGTTCTTGTAAGTATTTTGAAGTTAATTCGCTGGGCGATCGGAAGCCAGTGTAGGGATTGGCAGAGGGAGGGGTGGCAGGCAATGAGCGGTTGGTAAGGTAGATGAGTCTGGCAGCAGCATTCATGATAGACTGAAGAGGGGACGAGCCAATGGAGAGGTAGGCCTATGAGAAGGGAGTTGCAATAGTCAAAGCTAGAGATAAGTTCAAGGAGTTTGGATGAAAAGGGGAGCAAAGAGATTGGGCGTAGGTTGTTAAGATTGGTGGAGTCCAGTGAGGTTTTTTTAAGTATGGGGGTGAATAGTGCATGTTTTAGAGAGTTGGGGAAGTTGCCAGAAGAGAGGGAGAGATTGAAGATGTGAGTTAGAGAGTGTAGCATAGAGCCAGAGGGTGAACATAGCATTTGCGAGGGGACAGGGTCCAGGGCAGGGGCCCCTCCATTAGGGGCACCCAGGCGCCGCCCCCTCTCTCCTCACCACCCCCTATATGAGTAATAGATAGATTTATTGCATGAATCTATCCATGGCCGCCACAGCCTCCCCCTATTCATGCGTCCGACCCCTTTCAGGTCACTGGGCACATGAATTACAGCGGCCAGGGTTTTTTTTAAGCTACTGATTAGAGCCAAAGGCTCTAATAGGCTTCAAAATAGGGTGGGCTCAGGACGCTGAAGATGCAATCCGACCCCACCCATTTGTGTTGCAACAGCTAATGAATATTCACTGTTGCAACACTGATCCTCCTCCCAGCCAATCGGAAAGCGGGTCTGATTCCTGTCACCCGATTGGCTAAACAGACAATATTGGACGCCTGGGAGGAGGGGAGAAGACGCACAGCGGAAGCGAGGAGGAGAAAGGCTACTCGGTCCCCGCCGCTGTTCCATGGATGCCCGGTCCCTGCCGCTGATCCATGGATGCCCGATCCCTGCCACCACTCCATGGATGCCTGGTCCCCGCTGCTCCATGGATGCCCAGTCCCCACCGCCCCTCTATGGATGCCTGATCCCTGCTGCCACTCCATGGATGCTTGATCCCTGCCGCCACTCCATGGATGCCTGGTCCCCGCTGCTCCATGGATGCCCAGTCCCCACCGCCCCTCTATGGATGCCCGATCCCTGCCGCCACTCCATGGATGCTTGATCCCTGCTGCCACTCCATGGATGCCTGATCCCTGCCGCCACTCCATGGATGCCTGATCCCCACCGCTTAGATGGGGTAAGTGCTGGTGGACCGACCACTGGACTGCGGGGGGGTTTGAGTTGCCGTGGAGGGGGGTTTGGTTGTTTGCCACCCCCCCAACGAAAAAAACACCAGCCACCACTGGTCCAGGGGACAGGTGGTTAGCTGGATGTTAGCAAGAAGTTTAGCAATCTCCTCTATGTAACTGTAAATGTACTGTGGCGGGGTGGCAAGTAGGGTTGCCACCTCATTCCTTTAAACCTGAACACCATATTAATTACACAGGTTCTGAGGCTAATTTAATGCAGATAAGGCACTAAGTGAGTTTAATGACCACCTTAACCGGTTCAATACCGGGCAATTTCACCCCCTTCCTTCCCAGGCCAATTTTTAGTTTTCAGCGCTGTCGCACTTTAAACGTCAATTGCGCGGTCGTGCGATGTTGTACCCAAAAAAAATTGATGTCCTTTTTTCACCACAAATAGAGCTTTCTTTTGGTGGTATTTGATCGCCTCTGCGGTTTATATTTTTTGCGCTATAAACAAAAGAAGAGCGACAATTTTGAAAAAAACACAATATTTTTTACTTTTTGCTATAATAAATATCCTAATTTTAAAAAAAAAAAACTAATTTTTTCCTCAGTTTCGGCCGATATGTATTCTTCTACATATTTTTGGTAAAAAAAAATCGCAGTAAGCGTATATTGATTGGTTTGCGCAAAAGTTATAGCGTCTACAAAATACGGGATAGATTTATGGCATTTTTAAAAAAAATATTTATTTATTTTTTTAGCGGCGATCGCGATTTTTTTTCGTGACTGCGACATTATGGCGGACACATCGGACACTTTTGACACATTTTTGGGACCATTCACATTTATACAGCGATCAATGCTATAAAATTGCATTGATTACTGTGTAAATGTGACAGGCAGTGAAGGGGTTAACCACCAGGGGGCGGGGAGGGGTTAATATGTTTCCTAGGGAGTGATTACTAACTGTAGGGGGAGGGGACGCTCAAGGGGAGGAGACCGATCTGTGTTCCTCCGTTCTGGGAACACAGATCGCTCTCCTCAGAGCTGACAGGATGTGGATCTGTGTGTTTACACACACAGATCCACATGCCGGCCCGGTTAACGGGCAATCGCGGGTGCCCGGCGGACATCGCAGCCGCCGGGCACATGCACCGGGTCCCGAGCAACGCGGCGGGCGGGCGCGCGCGCCCCCTAGACGGCCGGGAATCCCAGGACGTCATATGACGCCCACCCAGGATGGGAGATCCCATCTGTGGACGTCATATGACTATGGGCGGGTAGGGAAGTGGTTAATCAGCCACAGGACCTGTGTAATTAATATGTGTTCGAATTTAAAGGGATGAGGTGGCAACCATAGTGGTTATCTCCTAAGCGCTTGAGGTGCCCAAATGCGTCTAGTCAGTCAAGTGTTTTTTTTTTTCTGGCATTTAGGAGAGCTTGACATGAGGCCTTACTTGCATCAATGACACGCCATCCAGACAATTAGAAATTTTGTATGCATTGAATTATGTCCCGGTATTAAACCAGAGGCTGCTATTAAATCAAAGGAGGCATTAAACCCCCCCCCCCCCCCCCAGCCCATACCCAGCCCATACCCAGCCAAAGCAGACGTTGAAGGCCTGTTTCTATTGAGAGTTTGTCCTAAACCAAGGCCTCTATTAAACCCCCCCCCCCATTTTCCACCCTCTACCCTATCCTCACTTGTGTGTTCACGGACTCACCAATGCTAGTTATGCTATGTAATACCAATACAGGCAGTCCCCGAGTTACGAACACCCGAATTATGAACGACTCCTACTTACGAACGGCCTCAAATGCAGGCCATTTGTGCTCCATGCTGGTCCTGGATAACTCCGGACACATCTCATACTGCAGCACTACGTGTACTGCTTGGCCAGAAGAGCCCCAGATAACATAACAAGTGCCCGGAACATCCCACATCCATGCACAGGCGGACGTTACACTTACGAATGCAGTGTTGCGACTCACGAACAACTGCGACTTACGAAGAAACCTACAGTCCCTATTGTGTTCGTAACTCGGGGACTTCCTGTACCATATCTTAAAGCTATTGCGCCTTTCCAGTGTCTCCCGTGTTCGCCGCGGGGGGGGGTTTACCCTATTTTTGGTGCCTCATTTACGGCTGTCCTTGACCCTGATTGGGTCCCCACCGGTAAGCCAAGCTCGCCTACATAAAAACTTGCTCCAGTATTGTTGTCATTTAATGCATAACTGTGTACTCTTCTTATTAAATACTCTACGATCCCAATAATTAGAAGATTGTATTTTCTCTTAGATGCATATGGTCAATCCCTCCTGAAGAAGCAGATTTGTTCGCGAAACATGTGGAGGATTAAACATTGGACCTACATCTCCGGAGGCTCCACCAATGTGTGGGGTTCTCATTGCTTAAAGTCTGTATGTTTATTGCTTTGTATGCAATTGTGTTCTATGTGTGTTTTTCTTATGTGATTTGTATTATGTGTACCAAGTTGTTTTTTTCTACAATAAATATAATTTTTTATATTCAATTGTCCATTGCTGGGTACCGAGATAGTCCATACAAACATTGTGTCACGGGGCATACCCCCTCATACCTCATCACTGTCAATTAAGGATGATGGTACCAGGGGCGGACTGACAACTCATGGGGCCCCCGGGCAATAGGAGATTATGGGGCCCCCGGGCAATAGGAGATTATGGGGCCCCCAGGCAATAGGAGATTATGGGGCCCCCAGGCAATAGGAGATTATGGGGCCCCCAGGCAATAGATTATGGGGCCACACAGTATACACACACACACACATACAGTACACACACACAGACACACAATATATACACACAGTATACACACACAGAATACGCATACACACACACTGAAAAGGTACTGGAGAGGCGGGGCAGCTATAATCTTGGGATTTTTTAAAAAATACAGATTTTTACATACTGTCCCTGGTTTTATTGAGGCTAGCAACCCTGATGGGGCCCCTTAGTGGCATGGGGCCCTCGGGCAGTGCCCGAGTGCCCGAATGGTCAGTCTGCCCCTGGATGGTACCCGCCCCTACCCCCTATTATTGAAGCGAGGCACTCTTTTTCATCCAGACGATTAGAAATTTTGTCTAACTTGCGCCCAAGTAGATCCCGGCTTCTACGTGACGTGTGTATTGAGTTATGTCCTGGTATTAAACCAGGAGGCTTCTATTAAATCAAAAAAGCCCCGAGCCCATACCCAGCCAAAAGCAGACGTTGAAGGCCCGTTTCTATTGAGAGTTTGTCCTGAACCAAGGCCTCTATTAAACCTTGAAGGCCTGCATTTAATCAAAGTTCATATTAAATCGAAGGCCTGCGTTTAAATCGAAGGCCTGTTCTTGCTCCGGAGCTTGGAATACAGTTCCCATCCGCAGAATTATTCTGTCCTTGGAAAAACAAACCGTGGAGGGGGGAATAAAAAAAAAAAAAAAAAAAAAAATTCCCAATGACTGATTTGAGTCTGGTAGATTTATGAAGTTCTAGGCCCTGCTGTTATTCTGCAGTCAGCGAAAGATAAACACTGCCAAAACTGTGTAGGTTTCAAAAACCTGCCCGCAAGCAGAAATTCTTCAGTTATTGAAACTCATTTATCATTTTAAATACATATGCAGTGCCGTGTTTCTGAACTCATAAACATTTTCGACTAAACTAAACCAAACTACGTCTCTTTCAGCAGTAATTTATATTTAACTTTTTCCATATGCGGCCTGTCGTTTAATGTCATTTCCGGAACAACAAGGAAAGCTAAAGAGGGATATAACATGTTTTGGCCTGCCGTAGCGAGCCTGGCAGTGGGAGAGATCTATCTTGTGCAGCCAATGCTCATTAATCATTGGGGCTGCAGACCTGCCAGCTCCTTTCAAGATCTTTCAAGAAGTGTTTTCACCGAAAATAGAGCGGTCCTGCTTTCACAGTCATCAATCTATGTATTATAGTTTGTTTCAGGCAGCTGTGACAGACAAGGCTTTTCTGTTCAAGGGGTACTGACTTCCACAGGCTGTCATATCATATGCTTGATCAAGTCTGACAGCTTCATTTGTACCTACAGAATAGATAAAAGGCCACTTCATTGGAACAAATAGAGAGTGAGGGGAGAAGAGGGGGTGAAAAATGAAGGGGGCGGCGGTGCAAACGGAGAAAGGTGGGGGGGGGGGGGATTGGAAGGAGCGGTCGCAGTGCCGAACTCGCCGGCTCAGATCCAACGCCGGAGAACAGAGAGCGACTTGGCCTGTTTCAGTTTAGGGAATTACAGCTGGACATGAGAAATTCTGTCCTTAATGGGGTGATTATGAGATGAAAAGCAGAACTCGTTCTCCCCATATTCCCCCCCCCCCCCCCTTCTCCATAGTGCTCCCTCCGCCAGCCACATTTATGCTTTTAATGCAATTAGACCAATGATAAAATATTCTTTTTTTTTTATTAAATACTCTGCTACCTGTTATCGTATTTCTGGACTAATATCTTAATTTGCTAACAAATACGTAGAGTTGGCTGGTTGGTAGTAATTAATGTGATTTATTAGTAGAATGTGTCTTAAAAGCTGAAATGTATGTTTTTAATTTTCTTTTCTTTGGTCACAAATCGTGCAAGAGCCGAAATTACTATATCTACTGTTACTTCATCATTCTGATCGGTTTGGTTGTGGAAAGGGACTGTAGAACAGGATTTCTCAGCCAGGGTTCCATGGAATCCAAAGGGTTCTTCCAGAGGTTGCTAGGGGTTCCTTGGGCCATGAGTAATTAATTTCTGCCTCTCGGGTAAGTTCCCACTGACACCATTGATGCTTTTTTGTGTTTAATTTTCCTGTATCTGATCACACATCTTACAGGAGCCTGAATTACTGTATCTCCTGTTAATTCATCATAATGATCTGGTTATGCAAAGAGACTGTAGAGCAGGGATTCTCAACCAGGTTTCTATGGAACCCAAGGATTCCTCCTAGAGTTGCCACCTCATCCCTTTAAACCCGAACACCTTTGAATTACACAGGTTCTGAGGCTAATTAAATTCAGATAGGGCACCAATTGAGTTTAATTACCACCTTAATCAGCCACAGAACCTGTGTAAATAATATGTGTTCGGGTTTAAAGGGATGAGGTGGCACCCATAGTTCCTCCAGAGGTTGCCAGGGGTTCCTTGAGCAATGAGCAATGAATGCCCCTCAGGTAAGTTCCCACTGACACCATTGATGTAGCTATCTTGCAAGGGGGTAATTCTTCCCACTGACCATCACACTAATGCAGGGTTTCTCAACAAGGGTTCCATTAAACCCAAGGGTTCCTCCAGAGGTTGCTAGGAGTTCCTTAAGCAATGAGCAATTTCTACCTCTCAAAAAAGTTCCCACTGACACCATTGATGCTTTCTTGTTTTTAATTTCCTTGTCTCTGATCACAAATCTTGTATGAGCCTAAATTACTGTATCTTCTGTTACTTCATCATACTGATCTATTTGCTTGTGCAAAGGGACTTTAGAATGGGGTTTCTAAACCAGGGTTCCATGAAAGCCAAGGGTTCCTCCAGAGGTTGATAGGGGTTCCTTGAGCAATGAGAAATTTCTGCCTCTCAGATAAGTTCCCCTCACATTATTGATCTTTTTAGCTATCTGTAAGGGGTTAATTAATTCTTCACAATTACCACAAGTGTTAAGAGCATTCTTCCCACTGACCATCACACTAATGCAGGGATTCTCAACAAAGCTTCCATGAAACCCAAGGGTTCCTCCAGAGGTTGCTAGGGGTTCCTTAAGCAATGAGCAAGTTCTACCTCTCAAAAAATTCCCACTGACACCATTGATGCTTTCTTGTTTTTAAATTTATTGTCTCTGGTCACAAGTCTTGCAAGAAATTACTGTTACTTACTTACTTACTAAATTACTGTATCTTCTGTTACTTCATCATACTGATCTGTTTGCTTGTGCAAAGGGACTTTAGAACAGGGTTTCTAAACCAGGGTTCCATGAAAGTCAAGGGCTCCTCCAGAGGTTGATAGGGGTTCCTTGAGCAATGACCAATTTCTGTCTCTCACATAAGTTCCCACTCACACTATTGATCTTTTTAGCTATCTGTAAGGGGTAATTCCTCACAATGACCACAAGTGAAAGGAGCATTCTTCCCACTGACCATCACACTAATGCAGGGATTCTCAACAAGGGTTCCATGAAACCCAAGGGTTCCTCCAGAGGTTTCTGGTGGTCTCTTGAGCTACAGTATGAGCAATTTCTACCGCTCAAAAAAGTTCCCACTGACACTATTGATCTTTTATTGTTTTTAGATCTCCTGTCTCTGGTCACAAATCCTGCAAGAGCCTTAATTAATGTATCTCCTGTTACTTCATCATACTGATCAGACAGTAGAGCAGGATTTCTCAACCAGGGTTCCACCAGAAGTTGCTTGTTCCTTGAATAATGAGCAATTTCTTCCTCTCAGATACATTCTCACTGACACCAGTGATCTTCATAGCTATCTATGGAGGAATTCTTCCCAATGACCACAAGTGTAAGGAACATTTTTGAGCAATGATCAATTTCTGATCTTCAGGTAAGTTCCCACTGACACCATCAATGTTTTCTTGTTTTTAATTTTCTTGTCTCTGATCACAAGTCTTGCAAGAGCCTTAAATAATGTACCTCTCGTTTCTTCATCATACTGGTCTGTTTGGTTATGCAAAGAGAATGTAGAGCAGGGTTTCTCAACCAGAGTTCCATGGAAACCTAGGGTTCCTCCAGAGGTTACTAGGGGTTCCTAGAGCAATGAGCAATTTCTGCCTCTCAGTTCCCAATGACACCATTGATCTTTCTAGCGCTCTGTAAGGGGGTAATTCTTCCCAATGACCACAAGCGCAAGGAGCATTCTTGAGCAATGAGTAATCTCTGCTTCTTAGATTAATTCCCACTGATACCATTGACGCTTTCTTGTTTTTAATTGTCTTGTCTTTGATCACAAATCTTGCAAGAGCCTGAATTAATGTACCTCCCGTTACTTCATCATACTGATCTGTTTGGTAATGAAAAGAGACAGTAGAGCAGGATTTCTCAACTAGGGTTCCATGGAGCCCAAGAGTTACTCCAGAGGTTGGTAGGAGTTCCTTGAGCAATAAACAATTTTCTCAATGACCACAAGTGTAAGGAGCATTCTTGAGCAATGAGAAATTTCTGCCTCTCAGATAAGTTCCCACTGACACCAATGATCTTTTCTTGTTTTTAATTTTCTTTTCTCTGATCAAATATCTTGCAAGAGCCTAAATTATGATATTAACTGTTACTTCATCATAGTGATCTATTTGATTATGCAAAGAGACTTTAAAGCAGGGTTTCTCAATCAAGGGTTTCTCCAGAGGTTGCTAGGGGTTCTTTGAGCAATGAGCAATTTCTGCCTCTCACATAAGTTCCCACTGACACCATTGATCTTTTTAGCTATCTGTAAGGGGGGAATTCTTCCCAATGACCACAAGTGTAAGGAGCATTCTTCCCACTGACCATCACACTAATATATCATGATGAGTTGTAGATATAGTCATTATTTGCAGGGGGTTCCCTGAGACCGCGGAAAGTTATTTCAAGAGTTCCTCTATGTTGAAAGGGTTGAGAAAGGATTCTGTAGAGTATGAATAATGCACAGACACGGGGCTCTTTACACCGACCTACTCTATTCCAGTGCTCAGACTCATCAGTTCTATTTGCTTCTGCTTTCCTTCTCATCATATCTTGCCAATGGTAGCCAATGCGTCCTTTGCTCCTAACATAGGAATATTTAAAGATGAGAGTCGCATTCCGTTATAAACTCATTGTCAGGAAACGAATGCTCATACTCATGCAGCTAATGCTCATACTAGTGAAGCTAATGCTTGTGCGCATGTGCCACTCTGACCAGTAACCGACATCCACTGACATGTAGGCCTGCGCACACTGGCATGCACATCTGCATGCATTGGCGCACGCCCAATCCCGGGAATGTTGTCAACCTGCCTAATTAAGGGAGGCCCTGATACAAGCTAGGTGCTGGATGTTCTTCAGCTTCCCCGTGAGCTGTGCTCCTGTGTTCCTGTTCCTGCTGACCTATCTTCCATTGCTGACCTAGCTAGCTCCTGACCTTGCTCTGCAAAACCCAAATACCAACCTCGGCTTGCCTTTGACTACGCTCTGTCTGCTTCCTTGGTAATAACATCAGCCTGCTACTTGAATATGCTTCCTCCCGCCTAACTGAATGACCCTGGATTGCCTTGACCACTTCTCTGACCCTGGCAGTTACCTCTGCTTCTGAGTGCTCACGTCTTCACACCGTGTTCCCAAGGTCCTTCTCTTGGGTGCCACACTGCAGTCTGTCAACCATGATCTTTTTCTGAGGGGACTCACTGGCTACTCAGCTACTGAGACCCTGTACTACTTTGAGCCTTGTGCCTCTGTCACCACATTCTCGGACCAGAGCCCAAGGGAAGTCCTCTAATCAGCTCCGCCTTCAACTGAGGTATGTGACACTCATCTTGATTCTTTATCTCAGGGGTCTCCACACTTTCTAAACAAAGGGCCAGTTTACTGTCCTTCAGACATTAAGGGGGCTGGAATGTGGCCATCAGGAGTACAAAATGTCCTAGCATCAGTGGAAATAAACAATCGCCCATCATATGCGTCAGTGGGAGGAATTGTGCCCCAGCTTTTGTGTCATTGGAACCCTTTGTTGGTGCCATTGGGAGTAACTGTGCCCCATCGTTGATGTTATTGGTAGGAATTGTGCCCCATCATTGGTGTCATTGGGAGGATTTGTGCCCTTCATTGATGTCGGTGACTTAAATGGTGCCCCAAGGGCCGGATAAAAGCAAGCAGCAGGCCGCATCCGGCCCCGGGGCTGCAGTTTGGAGACCACTGCTTTATTTGATAGTCCATAAAAAAAAGCTGCATGCAGGAACCAGTGGGCTCTATCCCTGTGAGTAGGCCCCTTCGGGGTGAAATGCGCATAGGGAATGTGGTGCTCTGGGTGGAGACAATACGTATGCAGCTTTTTTTATGGACTATGAAATAAAGCATCAAGATGAGTTTATAACAGAGTGTGACTCTCATCTTGAGATATTCCTATGTTGGAGCAGAGGTGAGCTGTAAGGAACCTGAATGGTCCATGGATGTCAGGAAGAGGAGGTTAGGAGCTATGCCATGGTTCTGGATATGCTTTTACTATTCACTGTGCTTCCGTCACACTAGGCTTTCCATCGGTCTTCTGCTCTTTCCCTGTTGGAACATTCACACAGAACGTTCTGCTCCCTTCTCTATTCCATAACTCGTATCTCCTGAACTTACCTCTCCACTCTGCCTCACTGCTCACACATAGTTCTCCAATTGGTCATTACTTGCCTCCCTATTCCATAGCTCATGCACAGCTCTCCACCATGCTTCTGCTTCCTCTTACATTGCAAAACACTGCATCTTGCCTGTGTTTTGCAATGATATATTTCCCTTTACATTAGTGTAAGCAAGTGTTAGTATCTCTTCTAGGGAGACCCCTCCCCTGGGGGTGAGTGTGGGTGGAGTTTAGGCTCCTTCTATAATCTGGTGTGGGTGGGGCCCTGGGCAGAAGGGGCATGGAAGCTGGCTTCCCCTGACTTCCACCACAGAGGTTTGCAGCCTGGAAAGCAGAAGGCCTTCTGGACCTAGGCTCAGAGAGAGAGACTCCATTTGAGGACCCACTGTAGGAGGACCTATGTAAGAGCATATGGTAAGATGGCTGGACTTTAAGAATTTGAGTTGGTGGCACTGATGTGTTCTGCACTCTTGTGTGTGAAATGTGAAGTTGAGAAACTCTTGTGCCAATTTGTTGACCATGTTTTTGAACAGTAAAATGTTGAACAAGCAACCAGTTTGGACATTCCTTTCATTGTGGAGGCGGGCCTCAGGACAAGCAAGTGTGTGTATTACAGTGAAGGTGGGCATCAAGCCTGAAGCATGTGGGTCAGCATGAGTTTCTCCCTTTACAGGTGTGTGCATGCCCTATCCCAAGAAGAAGAGAGGAGGGGCCCTTGGCCAGCTTAGCGGGAGCTGGTGGTCAATCCAGAACCCTTACATGAGCTGATCAAGGGTTTGCAGTTGAGAGACTTTTTTATATTGCAGCCTGATCCCATTTAAATATGAAAGAGAAGTTTTTTCCCTGGAAAAGGTGACAGACTTAAGCAATACGAAAACCCATGCTTGTGATACACCAGCGAGCTTGGATAAGATTTTATGCAGAAAAATGGTGCCTGGAAAACTATAGCAGATCCAGCTCATAATGAGTAATTATTGCACCTTTCTTTCCTTTTTTTTACCACGGCAGACTCCGAGCCTGGTACCGGTATAGGTATTACCAACTGGGGGCTATGTCCTGTAGTAGAGTGCCAGTTCACCCACCATGCTCTCAAGCAGGCAAAGGCCCTCTAAACTCCATTTCCCACAACTCTCTGGATTCCTGAACACACTCAGGGAAGATAATTCTCTCTGCTTCCCTTTACTAGCACAGAGAGGCCACACGTGGTGTTTAAATGGTAGTGGGTAGTGATCTGCTCCAGGTGAATGGCCCTCAATTGTTAGAAATGCTATCAGGAAGCCAGGCAGGCTGAGCAGCTCCCCAAATGCTACCAGATTTCTCCAGTTCCAAATGGGTGGCCCTGTGTCCATGGTCCTGGGATTCCTCCAGACGCTCACCTCTGTTACCAGAATACTCTAGTTCCAGTGGGATGGTGTATCTATGTCCCCAGGCCTTGGATCCCTCCACCCGTACACCTGTGTTACCAGAGTACTCTAGTTCCAATGGGATGGTGTCTCTGTGTCCTCAGGCCTTGGATCCTTCCACCTGTTCACCTGTGTTACCAGAGTACTCTAGTTCCAGTGTGGGGGCCCAGGGTGGCCCACTGTGTCCTCAGGCCTTGGATCCCTCCACCCGTACACCTGTGTTACCAGAGTACTCTAGTTCTAGTGGGATGGTGTCCCTGTGTCCTCAGGCCTTGGATCCCTCCACCCGTTCACCTGTGTTACCAGAGTACTCTAGTTTCAGTGTGGTGGCCCAGGGTGGCCCACTGTGTCCTTAGGCCTTGGATCCCTCCACCCTTACACCTATGTTACCAGAGTACTCTAGTTCCAGTGGGATGGAGTCCCTGTGTCCTCAGGCCTTGGATCCCTCCACTCGTTTACCTGTGTTACCAGAGTACTCTAGTTCCAGTGGGATGGTGTCCCTGTGTCCTCAGGCCTTGGATCCCTCCTCCCGTTCACCTGTGTTACCAGAGTACTCCAGTTCCAGTGGGGTGGCCCACTGTGTCCTCAGGCCTTGGATCCCTCCCCCCGTACAACTGTGTTACCAGAATATTCTAGTTCCAGTGGGATGGTGTCCCTGTGTCCTCAGGCCTTGGATCCCTCCATCTGTTCACCTGTGTTACCAGAGCTACCCTGGACTTCACTGAGAGGGATGTTGTCTATGAGGGTAATCACAAGTAACTGTTTGCGTTCTGAACTATTTTACTGAAGTAGTTATTCTCAGCTAGACTCTATTGTTGTAGAGTCTTATAAAGACAATGCTATGCAGCCACCCTACCCTGATTGCATCACAGAGACATTGCTGTCAGGGCCGGTGTTTGACTATTGAGCACCCTAGGCAAGACTAGGGTGGTGTTGGTAGATTTGCCTAGGGCGTGGGTGGCTACAGCTGGGTGCTGAACTGCTGATTGTTAAAGACTGAGCGGACTCCCCAGGGCAGAGTGATCACACAGACAACTTCTGTACAGTCCGCAGATCACAGAGCACAGCCCGGCTCTGGGGGGACAGATCACACACACACAGGCCACTCACTCACCCGGGCAGCTTCTCCTCCATCCTGAGACATGGTGCCCAACTCCTCCGCCACCCCAGCTGTCCTCCGACTCCCGGGAGCCGGCCCGGTGTTGCCCTCCTCACAGGCTGAGCTGCTGCTGACCGCCTCTGCCGCCGCAGCCATGACTGATGTCTTCCACAGCTGCTGCTTTCTCTCCCCTCATGTTCCCGACCAGGCTAGTAGGGAAATCAGTGGGCGTGGCTGCGCTCCCTAGACATCAGTGCACCCTAGGTGCCTGCCTAGTTCACCTAGCAGCAGCGTCGGCCCTGTTTGCTGTTAAGAGTCCATGTTTGGGCAGCTTTCATCAACTGTTTTGTAATATTCTGCAGTCTAAGGGAGGACAGACCATATTGGCCCCATAAAGAATGAGGAAGGACATCTGGTTACAAAGGATGGGGAGATGGCGAAGGTATTGAATTTATTCTTCTCCTCAGTCTTCACGAGTGAATTGGGGGCTTCAGTAACCAAAACTTCAGTGTTTATCCTCAGGACACATCACAGGAAGCACCTCCATGGTTAACAGAGGACAGAATTAAAATTAGACTTGAGAAACTTAACATTAATAAATCACCGGGACCAGATGGCTTGCACCCGAGGGTACTTGGGGAACTCAGTCAGGTAATTGCCAGACCGTTGTTCCTAATTTTTACTGACAATCTACTGACTGGAATGGTACCAGCTGATTAGAGAAAAGCCAATGTAGCATCAATATTTAAAAAGGGCCCAAAATACATCCCTGGGAATTACAGACAAGTTAGCCTAACATCAATAGTATGTAAACTCTTGGAGGGGATGATAAGGGACTATATACAAGATTTTAGTAATAAGAACGGTATCATTAGCAGTAATCAGCATGGATTCATTTCGTTCTTGCCAAACCAATCTATTAACCTTTTATGAGGAGGTGAGTTGCCATCTAGATAAAGGAAGGCCCGTAGACGTGGTGTATCTGGATTTTGCAAAAGCATTTGACACAGTTCCCCATAAACGTTTACTGTACAAAATAAGGTCCGTTGGCATGGACCATAGGGTGAGTACATGGATTCAAAATAAGGCAGCTGATCTCCTTTCCATTTAAGCTGCAATGCCCCAACCCGATATCTCTTCCAACCCTCCACTATAAATAATGTGTAGTCGAAATTGTGTAAAATGGTTCTCAGTTTAATATCATGTTTTGCCAGTTGATCTGCCATCATGAGTCAATAACCTGTATGCACCTCCCGCAGCTGATCATTTGCCCATTCACAGATGCCTGCTGATCTTCTGACAACTATTAAAGCTGTATAAATGTTTTCCTGTTGTTGGCTCATTTGGATCAAGGCAAAAAAATGCCAACGACCCGGAAAGCCTTAGGATGGCATAAATCACTATTATGAACTGTAACCATCTGCGGAGTATTGCCTTTGCTTCAGGAAGGTTCTAATTGTGTCCTTGTGTGTATTGCCCCTGGAAGCCTGGAATGGCCTCGCCTCCCTTCCACACTCCACCACTCACGTCTCTCCAACCTCTGCCCTCTTCTCTTCCCCATTCCATGGGATGTCCTCCATGCATTTCCTACCACATACAGTATGTCCAGCTGTCCAGAAGACTCCGGAGCCTTTCATCTCTTGTCACTCAAGTGTAGATGTTCAACAAAGAAAAAAAAGGTCAGAGCACAGCGTGCCTAAATACTTCTAAATATAAATAGCCAGAGAAGAGTGATCTGACAGCGAGTGGGAATTATACCGGGACAATCGCATCGAATGAATAGCCTGTAACAGTGGTCTCCAAACGGCGGCCCGTGGGCCAGATGCACTACTACTCCCATTAATATCAATGATGGGGCACTACTACTCCCATTAATATCAATGATGGGGCACTACTACTCCCATTAATATCAATGATGGGGCACTACTACTCCCATTAATATCAATGATGGGGCACTATTCTTTCCACCGACACCAATGATGGGCCACTATTCCTCCCACTAATACCAATGATGGGGCACTATTCCTCTCATTGATACCAATGATGGGGCACTATTCCTCCCACTAATACCAATGATGGGGTACTATTCCTCCCACTGATACCAATGATGACACACAATTCCTCCCACTGACACCAATGATGGGACACTATTCCTCCCACTGATACCAATGATGACACACAATTCCTCCCACTGACACCAATGATGGGACACTATTCCTCCCACTGACACCAATGATGGGGCACTATTCCTCACACTGATACCAATGATGGGGCACTATTCCTCCCACTGACACCAATGATGGGGCACTGTTCCTCACACCCATACCAATAGATGGGGCACTATTCCCCCCACTGATACCAATGATAGGGCACTATTCCTCCCACTGATACCAATGATGGGGCATTATTCCTCCCACTAATACCAATGGTGGGGCACTATTCCTCCCACTGACACCAATGAGGGGGCACTATTCCTCCCACTGACACCAATGATGGGGCACTATTCCTCCCACTGATACCAATGATGGTCACTTATCCTCCCACTGACACCAATGATGGGGCACTATTCTCCAACTGACACCAATGATGGGGTACTATTCTTCCAACTGACACCAATGATGGGGTACTATTCCTCCCTCTGACACCAATGATGGGGCACTATTCCTCCAACTGACATGAATGATGGGGCACTATTCCTCCCACTGATATCAATGATGGGACACTATTCCTCCAACTGGCACCAATGATGGGGCACTATTCCTCCCACTGATATCAATGATGGGACACTATTCCTCCCACTGATATCAATGATGGGACACTATTCCTCCCACTGATATCAATGATGGGACACTATTCCTCCAACTGACACCAATGATGGGGCACTATTCCTCCCACTGATATCAATGATGGGACACTATTCCTCCAACTGACACCAATGATGGGGCACTCTACCTCATCATACTGATCACAGACACTATGTAATGTTTTTACTCCCAAGGACCAGTCATTGTTCACTCTCACATTCCACAGTCTGCCCCCCTGAAATTGGTGTATAACCAAAAGTCAGACAAATAAACCAAGGGGTCTATAGTGCAGAGAAAGTATATTGCAGTAAGTTTGTTATATACTGTGTATATATATATATATATCTTAGATAGGGACCTCAGCGTTTACAAGGTTTTGAATGGTTACCTAATTGACTGTTACACTATGCCTGCACCCTTTTGTAATGGTTCACCTTGCCCTGCCCCCTCCATACATACATCTGCTCCCCCTGACATCCTGCCATTCACTCACTTACACCCAGCTGTCCAAACTGTCTGTGATGCTGCAATCTGTGGAAATGAGTTTTCAGCAGCTGCCCCTCCACTCCCTCCTTTGTAAATTCCCGTATGACATCATACATTACGCCTCTGCTGGAAGACCAAAAGAGATTTCTGACCACGCGCCGCAATATAGGGGCAGTTCCCCATACAACAACCCCTTTGTATTCTTAAATACCCAGAGAACCTGTACACTGCCCCGATATCTGCCCCGATGGGCACCCTGTACACTGCCCCGATATCTGCCCATATGGGCATTCTGTGCACTGCTCCGTTATCTTCCCTGATGGGCACCCTCTACACTGCCCTGATATCTCCCCCGATGGGCACCCTGTACACTGCCCCGATATCTGCCCTGATGGGCACCCTGTACACTGCCCTGATATCTACCCTGATGGGCACCCTGTACACTGCCCTAATGTGCTCCCTGTACATTGCCCCCATATCTGCTTTGATGGGCACCCTGTACACTGCCCTGATATCTGCCCTGATGGACACCCTGTACACTGCCCTGATATCTGCCCTGATGGGCACCCTGTACACTGCACTGATATCTGCCCTGATGGGCACCCTGTACACTGCTTCAATATCTGCCCTGATGGGCACCCTGTACACTGCCCTAATATCTACCCTGATGGGCACCTTGTACACTGCCCCGATATCTGCCCAGTTGGCCACCCTGTACACTGCCCTGATATCTGCCCTGATGGGCACCCTGTATATTGCCCCGATATCTGCCCTGATGGGCACCCTGTACACTGCCCCGATATCTGCCCTGATGGGCACCCTGTACACTTCCCTGATATCTGCCCTGATGGGCACCCTGTACACTGCCCCGATATCTGCCCTGATGGGCACCCTGTACACTTCCCTGATATCTGCCCTGATGGGCACCCTGTACATTGCCCCCATATCTGCCCTGATGGGCACCCTGTACTCTGCCCTGATATCTGCCCTAATGGGCACCCTGTACACTGCCCTAATATCTACCCTGATGGGCACCCTGTACACTGCTCCAATATCTGCCCTGATGGGCACCCTGTACACTTCCCTGATATCTGCCCTGATGGGCACCCTGTACACTGCTCCAATATCTGCCCTGATGGGCACCCTGTACACTGCCCCCATATCTGCCCTGATGGGCACCCTGTACACTGCCATGGTATCTGCCCTGATGGGCACCCTGTACACTGCCCTGATATCTGCCCTGATGGGCACCCTGTACACTGCCCCAATATCTGTCCTGATGGGCACCCTGTAGAATGTCCTGATGGGCACCCTGTACACTGCCCCAAAATCTGTCCTGATGGGCACCCTGTAAACTGCCCTGATATCTGCCCTGATGGGCACACTGTACACTGCCCTGATATCTCCCCCTGATGGGCACTCTGTACACTGCCCTGATATCTGCCCTGATGGGCACCCTGTACACTGCCTTCATATCTGCCCTGATGGGCACCCTGTACATTGCCCCGATATCTGCCCTGATGGGCACCCTGTACACTCCACTGATATCTGCCCTGATGGGCACCCTGTACACTTCCCTGATATCTGCCCTGATGGGCACCCTGTACACTGCTCCAATATCTGCCCTGATGGGCACGTGTACATTGCACTGATATCTGCCCTGATGGGCACCCTGTACACTGCCCAGATATCTGCCCTGATGGGCACCCTGTACACTGCCCAGATATCTGCCCTGATGGGCACCCTGTACACTGCCCTGATATCTCCCCCGATGGGCACCCTGTACATTACCCTGATATCTGCCCTGATGGGCACGTGTACATTGCACTGATATCTGCCCTGATGGGCACCCTGTACACTGCCCAGATATCTGCCCTGATGGGCACCCTGTACACTGCCCTGATATCTCCCCCGATGGGCACCCTGTACATTACCCTGATATCTGCCCTGATGGGCACCCTGTACACTACCTTCATATCTGCCCTGATGGGCACCCTGTACACTACCCCGATATCTGCCCTGATGGGCACCCTGTACACTGCCCTAATGGGCACCCTGTACACTACCCCAATATCTGCCTTGATGGGCACCCTGTACACTGCCCTGATATCTACCCCAATGGGCACCCTGTACACTACCCTGATATCTGCCCTGATGGGCACCCTGTACACTGCCCTGATATCTACCCCGATGGGCACCCTGTACACTACCCTGATATCTGCCCTGATGGGCACCCTGTACACTGCCCTCATATCTGCCCTGATGGGCACCCTGTACATTGCCCCGATATCTGCCCTGATGGGCACCCTTTACACTACTCCGATATCTGCCCTGATGGACACCCTGTACACTGCCCCGATATCTGCCCTGATGGGCACCCTGTACACTGTACTGATATTTGCCCTGATGGGGACCCTGTACACTGCCCCCATATCTGCCCTGATGGGCACCCTGTACACTGCCCTGACATCTGCCCTAATGGGCATCCTGTACACTGCCCTGATATCTGCCCTGATGGGCACCCTGTACATTGCCCCGATATCTGCCCTGATGGGCACCTTTACACTACTCTGATATCTGCCCTGATGGGCACCCTGTACACTGCCCCGATATCTGACCTGATGGGCACCCTGTACACTACCCCGATATCTGCCCTGATGGGCACCCTGTACACTGCCCTGATATCTACCCCGATGGGCACCCTGTACACTACCCTGATATCTGCCCTGATGGGCACCCTGTACACTGCCCTCATATCTGCCCTGATGGGCACCCTGTACATTGCCCCGATATCTGCCCTGATGGGCACCCTGTACACTACCCTGATATCTGCCCTGATGGGCACCCTGTACACTGCCCTCATATCTGCCCTGATGGGCACCCTGTACATTGCCCCGATATCTGCCCTGATGGGCACCCTTTACACTACTCCGATATCTGCCCTGATGGACACCCTGTACACTGCCCCGATATCTGCCCTGATGGGCACCCTGTACACTGCCCTGACATCTGCCCTAATGGGCATCCTATACACTGCCCTGACATCTGCCCTGATGGACACCCTGTACACTGCCCTGTGTTAGCACAAAATTTTTAGCCTTAATTCATTCATATAGCAAAAAAAATTTTAAAAAACGCAGTGGCGATCAAATACCACCAAAATAAAGCTCTATTTGCGTGAAAGAAAAAAATTACATAAATTTTATTTGGGTACAGCGTCGCATAACCGCGCAATTGTCAGCTAAATTAATACAGAGCTGAATAGCAAAAAATTGTCCTGGTCATGAACGGTTCGGGAGGTCAAGTGGTTAAATATTTTAAATATTTAATGACAGATTGTTGCAATTTCCAACAGCAATTGTTTTTTTTTTTATATAAAGCTGAAGGAAGACGATCGAATCTCCAGACCAAATGAATGTATCTGATGCAGTATTGAATTTCGATCGATCTGGAAGGTCGGTTACACGTTCGTTTTATTTGTTCTTAGTTCGTCAAAATTTAGGGAAAAACGGGTGTCCAGACCCCCCCAAATCAGCGGCAGTGCGCTGCGGAGTCTCCTCTGACGGGTAAGACACGTCGATCAGGTGGGTTTTTGATTTCCTTTTTTTTTATTCTGATCATGAATGTGAACAGCTATCCCCGAACGCCATCAATCAGCCACGCCGCGCAATTCCTCTAATGCAGTAATGTCTCTATACACGCTAGCAAAGCAAAAGGCTTCATAAATTTCGATCGGCGGCGCTCTGATCCCTTTAGGAATCCTGTCTAGTTCCGCAGGAAAATAACGGCACGCCTGGAAGTTGAACACGGAGCACAATTACCGCGTATCCATGTCACGGCAAACTGCACAATCTGGAGGCGCTGCTGTGTGGCGGGTTTTTTTTTTTAAGCTATTTATACAGAAATTTACATGGGACTCGGGGACTTGTTTAAAATTCTAGAACAGTGGCGGCGTTGTCCCCGGGAACCAGTCACAGGTTCACCTTCATTTCCCAACCTACCGGAGAAAATTGCCTTAAGGCGGCATTAACACCTTCAATACTGGGCACTTTTACCCCCTTCCTGCCCAGGCCATTATTCAGCTTTCAGCGCTGTCACACTTTGAATGACAATTACTATAATTACTCGGTCATACAACACTGTACACAGAGGACATTTTTATCACTTTCTTCACACAAATAGAGATCACTTTTGGTGGTATTTAATCACTGCTGGGGGTTTTATTTTTTGCACTACAAAAATAAAAAAAACTTTTTCTTTGTTTCTGTTATAAAATTTTGAAAATAAGTACATTTTCTCCTTCACTGATGAGCCCAACAGAGGTGGCACTGATGAGGAGGCACTAATATGCAGCACTGATGAACATTGATAGGCGGCACTGGTGGGCACTGATGAGGTGGCAGTAATGAGGAGGCACTGATAGGTGGCACTATTGGGCACTGAAATGTAGCAATGATGGGCATTGATAAGCGGCATTGGTTGGCACTGATGAGGTGGCAGTAATGAGGAGGCACTGATAGGTGGCACTATTGGGCACTGAAATGTAGGGCACTGATAAGTGGCACTGGTTGGCACTGATGAGGTGGCACTGATGAGGAGGCACTGATAGAAGGCACTGGTGGGCACTGATAGATGGCACTGATATGCAGCAATGATGGGCACTGATAGGTGGCACTGGTGGGCACTGATGAGGAGGCACTGATAGGTGGCATTGATGGGCACTGATAGATGGCACTGATAAGCAGCACTGATAGGTGGCACTGGTAAGCACTGATAAGGAGGCACCGATAGGTGGCACTGGTGGGCACTGATAGATGGCACTAATATGCAGCACTGATGGGCACTGATAGTTGGCACTGGTGGGCACTGATAGATGGCACAGATATGCAGCACTGATGGGCACTGATATGTGGCACTGATATGTGTCAATGATGGGCACTGATGGGTTGCACTGGTGGGCACTGATATGTAGCACTGATAGGTGCCACTGATGGGCACTGATATATGGGGTTGATGGGCACTGATGGGTGGCAATGATAGGCACTGATGGGTGGCAATAATGGGCACTGATAGATGGCACAGATAGACAGCACTGATGAGAGGCACTGGCAAGCATTACTGATGGGCACTGATTGGCATCACATGTGGGTACAGGTGGACACTGATGGGCTTCACTGGTGGGCACTGGTGGGTATCAATGATGGGCCTGCGTAGATAATCAATGGGCTGATTAACAGCACAGACCCCCCCCCCCGTCAGGAGAGCCGCTGATTGGCTCTCCTCTTCCCGCACCTTGTACTCATATGAATGGAGGAAAGCCGATAAACGGCACTTCCTGGTTACCGCTGTGATTGGACACACCTGATCACACGAGATCGGAGATGCAATGTGTCAAAGCAACAAAACGCACTACCGATCGCCGGGGGCGCCCACGAGTGGCTTATCCTGCTGGACATCATATGTTGCCCAATCAGGATAACCGATCCCCGCTGCAGCTGTCATTTTGCAGTGGGCCGGGCAGGAAGAGCTCAAACCCAAAAAGAAACATTGTCACGGCTGCATTCATTTTCTTTTTAGGCTTTCTTTTTTCTATTTTCATCTGATGATCCAGCCAGAAAGACAGTTGTTTTTCAAAAGCACAAGCTCTCCAGCAGAATGTATCAGTTTACTTATGGATGAGATAAAGCATTTAACACTGGCGGGAGTGGGGGGGGCCTTACAATGATCAGCTTTTATTCATTCACGTAAAATTGTTAAACTGTAACTGATTATAACACGTGAGCTGGAGTTTGGCTTCCATTTGCTGGTGTATTTAAATCTGCTAGTAGATGCTCCCTTGTCTGGGCCGACGTCATATGATGTCCTCCAGTCTCACCGCGATCGGACGCCCGCGGCCACGGCTCTTTACCCATGTGATCAGCTGTGTCCAATCACAGCTAATCACATGTAAACAAGGAAATGACAGCGTGCGAGGAGAGGAGAACCGATCAGCAACATTTCATGAATTTTCGATTTTTTTTTTTTTTTTTTTTTAGCAAAAAAGAAACTATGAAAAACTTTTTTTTTTCTCAAAATTTTCGATTTTTTTTAGCATTTTTTTTTGCGTGACCGTGTAATTGTCATTCAAAGTGTGACAGCGCTGAAAGAATTAGTCTGGGCAGGAAGTGGGTGAAAGTGCCCGGTATGGAAGTGGTTAAAGTGTTAGTAAACCCACAACAGTAAAAATCGGTGTGTATATGCAGTAAAGCATGCTTGTTATACTCACTGTGGAACCTAAGGGGTTAATCCTCTGCACTGTGTAAAAAGGCTCTGTGATCCTGTTCTCTCAGACCCTCCCCTTCTTCCACTGTCCCCAATCCATCTCCTGATAGTACAGAGCCTTTGGAGTCACTCTGCACATGCTCAGTTTGGTGTGTATTGCTGGAGAGTTTTTTTTTTTTTCTTGGGAGAGTGCATGTGATCAATCACACGGCCAATCAGCACTGTCCGGAACAGAGGGTCAGGGGTCCTGCTGCCTCATAGGACAGTCAGAGTAGAATGAAAATGCCTCCCACAAGCTTTAACCAGACACTGATAGAAGTCACAAGACTGCTATATACTGCTGATGAGAAAAGGGATTTAGAAGTTTATATTTACTAAAATAATTGCATTTCCATGTTCTGTGTACTGTGGGAGATCAGATATAGACTCTGGTCCGGCCGCACCTGGAGTATGCTGTCCAGTTCTGGGCACCAGTCCTCAGGAAGGATGTACTGGAAATGGAGTGAGTACAAAGAAGGGCAACAAAGCTAATAAAGGGTCTGGAGGATCTTAGTTATGAGGAAAGGTTGCGAGCTCTGAACTTATTCTCTCTGGAGAAGAGACGCTTGAGAGGGGATATGATTTCAATTTACAAATACTGTACTGGTGACTAGGGATGAGCCGAACACCCCCCGGTTCGGTTCGCACCAGAACCCGCGAACGGACCGAAAGTTCGCACGAACGTTAGAACCCCATTGACGTCTATGGGACTCGAACGTTCGAAATCAAAAGTGCTCATTTTAAAGGCTAATTTGCATGGTATTGTCCTAAAAAGGGTTTGGGGACCCGGGTCCTACCCCAGGGGACATGTATCAATGCAAAAAAAACTTTTAAAAACGGCCGTTTTTTCGGGAGCAGTGATTTTAATGATGCTTAAAGTAAAAAAAAAAAAGTGAAATATTCCTTTAAATATCGTACCTGGGGGGTGTCTATAGTATGCCTGTAAAGTGACGCGTGTTTCCCATGTTTAGAACAGTCCCTGCACCAAATGTCATTTTTAAAGGAAAAAATCTCATTTAAAACTGCTTGCGGGTTTAATGTCATGTCGGGTCATGGCAATATGGATGAAAATCAGTGAGACAAACGGCATGGGTACCCCCCAGTCCATTACCAGGCCCTTTGGGTCTTGTATGGATATTAAGGGGAACCCCGCACCCAAATTAAAATAAGGAAAGGTGTGGGGCCACCAGGCCCTATATACTCTGAACAGCAGTATACAGGCGGTGCAAACAAGACAGGGACTGTAGGTTTGTTGTTAAGTAGAATCTGTTTGTAATTTTGAACATTTTTAACGTGTTTAGCTCCAGCCAAAAAATCTTTTCTAAGCTTTTTGGAAAACATAGGGAAGGGTTATCACCCCTGTGACATTTGTTTTGCTGTCTTTCCTCCTCTTCAGAAGATTTCACCTCACTTTTTTGTCCCAATGAAAAATGTTTTTTGAAAATTTGGGTTTTTTTGTGGAACAAGGATTGGAAAGCATCAGTGGAAAGGAGAAATTGTTTTCCCATATTAACTCTTACAGGAGAGAATTTCCCTTCCTAGGGGTAGATTTCATCTCACTTCCTGTTGTCTCCTTCCGTTTGCAAGTAGGAGTCGTTTGTAAGTTAGATGTTTGAAAGTAGGGTCCTGCCCTATATACTCAGCAGAAATTTGGGCCTTAGGTGTTGCTGTGGCCACAACACTGTAAGCCCTCACAGGGCCCTGCTGTGAAATATTAGATCAAGAATTGTAATTACATGCCCCTGTTGAACAGGAGCTGAAAAATTAGGCCTTAGGCACTGGTGCTGGTGCCACAACACTGCAACCCCTCACAGACACTCTAGTTGGAACGCAGGAACGAGCCCTGCTGCAAATTATTGCTTCAAAAATTGTAATTACACGCCCCTGTTAGACAGGGGCAGAAAAATTGGGCCTTAGGCACTGGTGCTGGTGCCACAACACTGCAACCCCTCACAGACACTCTAGTTGGAACGCAGGAACGAGCCCTGCTGCAAAGTATTGCATCAAAAATTGTAATTACACGCCCCTGTTAGACAGGGGCAGAAAAATTGGGCCTTAGGCACTGGTGCTGGTGCCACAACACTGCAACCCCTCACAGACACTCTAGTTGGAATGCAGGAACGAGCCCTGCTGCAAAGTATTACATCAAAAATTGTAATTACACGCCCCTGTTAAACAGGGGCTGAAAAATTGTGCCTTAGGCACTGGTGGTGGCGCCCAGAACCAAAAATGTTCTTACAAGCTATCAGCGTGATGATTGAGGAGGAAGAGGATAATTACTCAGGGATAGTCACTCAGCATCAGCATAGGCAGTCTTTGAAGGGATCTGAGATTTCAAAAAAAATTATTCGGTTACATCAGCATCAGGTGCTTGGTAGCTGGTGGTGATCCAAGACTCATTCATTTTTATGAAGGTCAGCCGATCGACCGAGTCGGTGGACAGACGCACCCTGTGATCGGTTACCACGCCTCCAGCAGCACTGAATGTGCGTTCCGAAAGAACGCTGGATGCAGGACAGGCCAGTAGCTCAATTGCATACTGTGCAAGCTCTGGCCAGTGATCCATCCTCAAGACCCAGTAACCCAGAGGATTTTCGGTGGGAAAGGTGTCCAAGTCTGATCTTGCCCCTAGGTATTCCTGCACCATGTAAAACAGACGCTGGCGATGGTTGCTGGAACCGATCATACCTTGGGGCTGCGGACCAAAAAATTGTCTGAACGCATCGGTCAGACGGCCACCTTCTCCACCGCTCCTTCTTTGACTGACCGAAGCCTCAGCAACACGTTGTCCAGAAACAGGAGTTTGTAACCTCCCAGTCTCTGGGAACGCGTTGCACAGACCTTTCTGCAAGGCCTCCCGAAGATGTTTCATCCTCTGCTCCCTCTGCGATGGCAAGATAAGGTCCGCAACCTTACCCTTGTAACGTGGATCAAGGAGGGTTGCCAGCCAGTATTGGTCCTTCTCCTTGATACCACGAATACGAGGATCCTTACGCAGGCTTTGCAGGATCAGGGAGGCCATGCAGCGTAGGTTTGCTGAGGCATTCGGTCCGGAGTCCTCTGGGTCACTAAGAACGACATGGTCCGCAGCCACCTCCTCCCAGCCACGTACAAGTCCATGTGTTTCTTGGGACTGATCCCTTAAAGACTGCTGCTGATGCTGAGTGCCAGGCTCCACCTCCATACTGACACAATCTTCCTCCTCCTCCTCTTCCTCCTCGTCCTCTTCCTGTGTGATCGGCGGGCACGCAGGAACACTGTCTGGATAAAGGGGGCCTTGAGAGCTAAGGAAGTCCTCCTCTTCCTGCCTCTGTTCTGCCTCAAGTGCCCTGTCCATTATTCCACGCAGCGTGTGCTCCAACAGGTGGACAAGGGGGACAGTGTCACTGATGCATGCACTGTCACTGCTCACCATCCTCGTGGCCTCCTCGAATGGTGACAGGACAGTGCATGCATCCCTGATCATGGCCCACTGGCGTGGGGAAAAAAAACCAAGCTCCCCTGACCCTGTCCTGGTGCCATAGTCGCACAGGTACTCATTGATGGCCCTCTGCTGCGTGTGCAGCCGCTGCAGCATGGCCAACGTTGAGTTCCACCTGGTGGGCATGTCACAGATTAGGCGGTTCTTGGGCAGGTTAAACTCCTTTTGGAGGTCCGTCAGCCGAGCACTGGCATTATATGACCGGCGGAAATGCACACAGACTTTCCTGGCCTGCCTCAGGACATCCTGTAAGCCCGGGTACCTGCCCAAGAACCGCTGCACCACCAAGTTAAGGACGTGAGCCAAACAGGGCACATGGGTCATTTGTCCCTGTCGGAGGGCAGAGAGGAGGTTGGTGCCATTGTCGCAAACCACCATTCCTGCCTTAAGTTGGCGTGGCGTCAACCACCTCTGAACCTGCCCCTGCAGAGCTGACAGAACCTCTGCCCCAGTGTGGCTCCTGTCCCCCAAGCACACCAGCTCAAGCACCGCATGGCATCTTTTGGCCTGCGTACTTGCGTAGCCCCTTGAACGCCTACGGAGCACCGCTGGTTCCGAGGAAGAGGCCATGGAGGAAGAAGAAGAGGAGGGGGTGGAGGAGAGAGGTGTGTCACAATCAGCATTTTGGAGGCGTGGTGGCAGAACAACCTCCAACACTACTGCACCTTGTCCTGCATCCTTCCCAGCTGCCAGCAGAGTCACCCAATGCGCCGTGAAACTTAGGTAACGTCCCTGTCCATGCCTGCTGGACCATGAGTCAGCGGTAATATGCACCTTACCGCTGACCGCCCTGTCCAGCGAGGCATGGACATTGCCTTCCACATGCCGGTAGAGAGCCGGAATCGCCTTCCGTGAGAAAAAGTGGCGTTTGGGTACCTGCCACTGAGGAACCGCACATTCCACAAACTCACGGAAGGGGGCAGAGTCTACCAACTGAAAAGGCAGCAGTTGAAGTGCTAGCAATTTTGCCAAGCTAGCATTCAACCGCTGGGCATGTGGATGGCTGGGAGCAAACTTCTTTCGGCGGTGCAGCAGCTGGGGCAGGGAAATTTGCCTGGTACAATCTGACGTCGGTGTACCAAAAGCAGATTGCCCACAAGTACTTGGCTGTGACACACCTAATTCTACACCTTCATTCCTCTCACTGCAGGTCTCAGAGAGGACTGAAGGTCTAGTGGGGTTGGAAATCTCAGCTGATGAGGAGCAAGGAGAGATCCTCTTTGTTCTTTGGTGTGGGTCTTTTAGATACGCTTGCCAACGAACTGCATGGCAGGTCAACATATGTCTGGTCAAGCATGTGGTACCCAAGCGGGAGATATTTTGGCCACGCGAGATACGCTTGAGACATATGTTGCAAATAGCAGCGGTGCGATCTGATGCACTCGTCTCAAAAAAGGCCCACACCAAAGAACTTTTTGAATAACGCGCAGAGACTGCAGCGCCCTGCACATGTGGAGCTTTGGGGTGTGATGCAGTCAATGTGTTGCCCTTAGGCTGGCCCCTGGAGGGCATCCTGCCTCGTTGGTGATGTGCTGCCGCCTCCTCCTCCTCCTCCTCCTCCTCCTCCTCCTCCTCCTCCTCTCTCCTATCAGGCACCCACGTTGAGTCAGTGACCTCATCATCCCCTCCCTCCTCATCACTGGAGCAAACCTGGCAGTATGCTGCAGCAGGGGGAGCATGACTGCCAGATTGCTGTCCTTCTTGGGCACCCCCTCTGTCCGCGCTCATGTTACTGCCTTCATCGAGCTCAGTATCGTCATCAGAGCCTTCCAAACGCTGGGCATCCTCCTGGAGCATGTACCCAACACTGTGGTCAAACAGTTCGAGGGAATCCTCATGAGGACATGGTGGAGCTAGGGAAGGAGTCACTGATGACATTGAGCTGAGGGAAGAGGCCGCTGCTTTGCCAGACAAAGCACCCTGGGCATGGGTGAGAGAGGATGAGGAGGATGAGGACGGCTTGGTCATCCACTCGACCAAGTCTTCCGCATGTTGCGGCTCAACATGGCCAGCTGCCGAAAAAAAGGCCAAGCGTGTCCCATGGCCACGTGCTGATGAGGATGCACCGTCTCCACGACCAGCACTAGACACAGAGCCTGCTTGCCCTCTCTTATTGGCTTGTGACTGTCTGCCTCTCCTTCTTGGCCTTCCAGACATACTAATGGCCTGTAGCTGCACTAAGCTGGGATAGAACACCTGTAATTTTCTTCAAGTAGCTTTATATACTGTAACCAGACAAGCCTGCCTGTCAGTAGGAAGATAACAGGAACGGATCTAGCTGAACACTGTGAGCAGGACGCACTGTACTAAATGTAAATAGTCTAGCTGCCTGACCGTGGTACTAATAGGATCAAATAGAACACCTGTAATTTTCTTCAGGTAGCTTTATATACTGTAACCAGACAAGCCTGCCTGTCAGTAGGAAGATAACAGGAACGGATCTAGCTGTACACTGTGAGCAGGACGCACTGTACTAAATGTAAATAGTCTAGCTGCCTGACCGTGGTACTAATAGGATCAAATAGAACACCTGTAATTTTCTTCAGGTAGCTTTATATACTGTAACCAGACAAGCCTGCCTGTCAGTAGGAAGATAACAGGAACGGATCTAGCTGAACACTGTGAGCAGGACGCACTGTACTAAATGTAAATAGTCTAGCTGCCTGACCGTGGTACTAATAGGATCAAATAGAACACCTGTAATTTTCTTCAGGTAGCTTTATATACTGTAACCAGACAAGCCTGCCGGTCAGTAGGAATTTAACAGGAACGGATCTAGCTGAACACTGTGAGCAGGACGCACTGCATTAAATGTAAATAGTCTAGATAGAAGATAACAGGAACGGATCTAGCTAAACTGAATACAGTGTATATATATATATGCAACACCTGGGATGCATATATATACACAATACACTGTAAGTGCAGCTAACTGACTGACTGTTCTGCCTAATCTATCTAACTCAAATCAAATGACACTGTCTCTCTCTCTCTCTATCTCTCAGCACACCGGAACACACACTACACAGGGCCGCCGTGCAGGCGGCCTTATATAGTGTGGGGTGTGTACTAAATGCCCTGAGCCGTAATTGGCCAAAGCCACCCTGGCTTTGGCCAATTACAGCTCTCTCTACTGACAGCGCTGTGATTGGCCAAGCATGCGGGTCATAGTGCATGCTTGGCCAATCATCAGCCAGCAATGCACTGCGATGCCGCAGTGAATTATGGGCCGTGACGCGCCACACGAATTTAGCGCGAACGGCCCATAACGTTCGCAATTCGGCGAACGATCGAACAGCCGATGTTCGAGTCGAACATGGGTTCGACTCGAACACGAAGCTCATCCCTACTGGTGACCCCACAATAGGGAGAAAACTTTTTCTCAGAAGAGAGTTTAATAAGACTCGTGGCCACTCATTAAAACTAGAAGAAAAGAGGTTTAACCTTAAACTACGTAGAGGGTTCTTTACTGTAAGAGCGGCAAGGATGTGGAACTCCCTTCCACAGGCGGTGGTCTCAGCGGGGAGCATTGATAGCTTCAAGAAACTATTAGATAATCACCTGAATGACCGCAATATACAGGGATATGTAATGTAATACTGACACATAATCACACACATAGGTTGGACTTGATGGACTTGTGTCTTTTTTCAACCTCACCTACTATGTAACTATGTAACTGCAGGCTCCTGGGGACATCAGATATAGTGAATGCAGACCTGGGGAGATCAGATATAGTGAATGCAGAGTCCTGGGGAGATCAGATATAGTGAATGCAGAGTCCTGGGGAGATCAGATATAGTGAATGCAGGCTCCTGGGGAGATCAGATATAGTGAATGCAGGCTCCTGGGGAGGTCAGATATAATGAATGCAGAGTCCTGGGGAGATCAGATATAGTGAATGCAGACTCCTGGGGAGATCAGATATAGTGAATGCAGAGTCCTGGGGAGATCAGATATAGTAAATGCAGGCTCCTGGGGAGATCAGATATAATGAATGCAGAGTCCTGGGGAGATCAGATATTGTGAATGCAGGCTCCTGGGGAGATCAGATATAGTGAATGCAGAGTCCTGGGGAGATCAGATATAGTGAATGCAGGCTCCTGGGGAGATCAGATATAGTGAATGCAGAGTCCTGGGGAGACCAGATATAGTGAATGCAGAGTCCTGGGGAGATCAGATATAGTGAATGCAGGCTCCTGGGGAGATCAGATATAGTGAATGCAGGCTCCTGGGGAGATCAGATATAGTGAATGCAGGCTCCTGGGGAGATCAGATATAGTGAATGCAGACTCCTGGGGAGATCAGATATAGTGAATGCAGGCTCCTGTGGAGATCATATATTGTGAATGCAGAGTCCTGGGGAGATCAGATATAGTGAATGCAGAGTCCTGGGGAGATCAGATATAGTGAATGCAGAGTCCTGGGGAGATCAGATATAGTGAATGCAGGCTCCTGGGGAGATCAGATATAGTGAATGCAGAGTCCTGGGGAGATCAGATATAGTGACTGCAGGCTCCTGGGGAGATCAGATATAGTGAATGCAGGGTTCTGGGGAGATCAGATATAGTGAATGCAGAGTCCTGGGGAGACCAGATATAGTGAATGCAGGGTTCTGGGGAGATCAGATATAGTGAATGCAGAGTCCTGGGGAGACCAGATATAATGAATGCAGAGTCCTGGGGAGATCAGATATAATGAATGCAGGCTCCTGGGGAGATCAGATATAGTGACTGCAGGCTCCTGGGGAGACCAGATATAGTGAATGCAGGCTCTTGGGGAGATCAGATATAGTGAATGCAGAGTCCTGGGGAGACCAGATATAGTGAATGCAGAGTCCTGGGGAGATCAGATATAGTGACTGCAGGCTCCTGGGGAGAACAGATATAGTGAATGCAGGCTCCTGGGGAGATCAGATATAGTGAATGCAGAGTCCTGGGAGATCAGATATAGTGACTGCAGGCTCCTGTGGATATCAGATATAGTGAATGCAGAGTCCTGGGGAGACCAGATATAGTGAATGCAGGCTCCTGGGGAGATCAGATATAGTGAATGCAGGCTCCTGGGGAGATCAGATATAGTGAATGCAGAGTCCTGGGGAGATCAGATATAGTGACTGCAGGCTCCTGGGGAGAACAGATATAGTGAATGCAGGCTCCTGGGGAGATCAGATATAGTGAATGCAGAGTCCTGGGAGATCAGATATAGTGACTGCAGAGTCCTGGGGAGACCAGATATAGTGAATGCAGGCTCCTGGGGAGATCAGATATAGTGAATGCAGGCTCCTGGGGAGATCAGATATAGTGAATGCAGAGTCCTGGGGAGATCAGATATAGTGAATGCAGAGTCCTGGGGAGATCAGATATAGTGAATGCAGAGTCCTGGGGAGATCAGATATAGTGACTGCAGAGTCCTGGGGAGACCAGATATAGTGAATGCAGGCTCCTGGGGAGATCAGATATAGTGAATGCAGGCTCCTGGGGAGATCAGATATAGTGAATGCAGAGTCCTGGGGAGATCAGATATAGTGAATGCAGAGTCCTGGGGAGACCAGATATAATGAATGCAGGGTCCTGGGGAGACCAGATATAATGAATGCAGGCTCCTGGGGAGAGCAGATATAGCGAATGCAGGCTCCTGGGGAGATCAGATATAGCGAATGCAGGCTCCTGGGTTTAGTAACACTTTATTACTCCCCTCCACAGTGATTGTCTGCTGTGCCTCCTGTGTTCATTCCTCCAGAGTGCCCCACTAATACAGGATGTGTGTTATTGGCCAGATGACCAGGTGAAAACTGAGGGGAAAAAGCCTAAAAAAAAAGAAAACAAATGCAGCCACCACATCTAATGATTGGTAAGCTGCAATATATGACATTGTTGGATTTGGGTTTAGTATTGCTTTAATATTTCATTGATCTTTAAACGAATCTATATTGAAACCACACCTCCCCCGTCCTGACTATTCTGCTCCTTAACCTCTTGCCGCCGGCCGCATTCATATATACAGCTGATCGGCGGGTGAACCTTAACGCAGATGCCGCCGCATATAGGAACAAAAATGCACAAAACATGTATCACTTTAAACCCTCTGGATCGCAGTGCATTTTTAACCACTTCAATGCCGGGCGCTTTCAGTCTTATTGCTTCCTGCACACTTGGCTGGGACTGTTCTCATGCGCGCCTACAGTACAGCTGGACCCCAACACTGGCCAGCTGAAGAGTGATGATTAAAGCGAAGTTCCACCCATAAAATTAATGTTACATAATTGTGCAGCAAATAACATAACAAATGACATTTGAAGATTTTTTTTTTTTTTTTTTTTTTACTTACGTTTTAATCCCTGTTGCTATGCGGTCCCTTGTAATCTTCCCCTTCCTCACCGCGGCTCCTGACGTCACTTCCCTCGGCTCCTCCGCTCGCTCCTGGGTGATGTGTGTCATGATTTCCCAGGAGTCAGCGGGCAGCGCCGAGGGCTTCGTTGCCATCACAACGGGGCAGGGAACCTTCCGCTGTTGAAGATTTACCCCCCCTTCTCATGACCAGGCCATTTTTTGCTTTATGGCACTTGCTTACCGGCACTTTTACCCCCTTCCTGCCCAGGACAATTTTCAGCTTTCAGCGCTCTCACACGTTGAATGACAATTGCGCGGTCATACAACACTGTACACATATGACATTTTAATATTTTTTTTTTCCACACAAATAGAGCTTTCTTTTGGTGAGATTTCATCACCGCTGAAAAAAAAAACAAAAAAAAAAACAAAAAAAATTTTGAAAAAAAAAAAAAGTTTTTCATAGTTTCTGGGGTTTTATTTTTTGCAAAGAAATATAAAAAAGACTGAATTTTTTTTCTTAAAAATGTGTTTTCTGCCTTTTTGTTATAAAATTTTGTAAATAAATAATCGTTCTTCATAAATTTCAGCCAAAACTGTATCCTACTCCATTTCTTTGGTGAAAATTAACCAAATCCGTGTATAATATTTAGTCTGTGGGATATATTTAAAGAAAATAATAAGAAAGGGTGTGGCGCTAATTCATGTGATAAATAGAATCAATATAAACATCAATATAAACAACTTAATCATTTAACATAGGTGATACAATTCACATGAAAAAAAAAAACATATTAATAAAGTTCATAAAAATAATAAGCAATATTCCAAAAAAATAAAAAAATATCAAAAAATCTTCACAGAATAGTCCATTCACCGTGATCCAAGTAAAAGTGCAGGAACAAATGAATCCTTCAAATCGTGCTCCACCACAAATACTTGGCGTTAATACTTTCAAGTACAGAGGAGGGGGTTTGGGGGTCTTTTAGACCCCAGATCTCTCCATAAAGAGGACCAGTCACCTCCTATTACTGTCACATGGGATGTTTACATTCACTATAGACCCCAGATCTCTCCATAAAGAGGACTTGTCACCTCCTATTACTGTCACATGGGATGTTTACATTCATTATAGACCCCAGATCTCTCCATAAAGAGGACCTGTCACCTCCTATTACTGTCACATGGGATGTTTACATTCATTATAGACCCCAGATCTCTCCATAAAGAGGACCTGTCACCATCTATTACTGTCACATGGGATGTTTACATTCATTATAGACCCCAGATCTCTCCATAAAGAGGACCTGTCACCATCTATTACTGTCACATGGGATGTTTACATTCACTATAGACCCCAGATCTCTCCATAAAGAGGACCTGTCACCGTCTATTACTGTCACATGGGATGTTTACATTCATTATAGACCCCAGATCTCTCCATAAAGAGGACCTGTCACCGTCTATTACTGTCACATGGGATGTTTACATTCATTATAGACCCCAGATCTCTCCATAAAGAGGACCTGTCACCGTCTATTACTGTCACATGGGATGTTTACATTCATTATAGACCCCAGATCTCTCCATAAAGAGGACCTGTCACCGTCTATTACTGTCACATGGGATGTTTACATTCATTATAGACCCCAGATCTCTCCATAAAGAGGACCTGTCACCTCCTATTACTGTCACATGGGATGTTTACATTCATTATAGACCCCAGATCTCTCCATAAAGAGGACCTGTCACCGTCTATTACTGTCACATGGGATGTTTACATTCATTATAGACCCCAGATCTCTCCATAAAGAGGACCTGTCACCTCCTATTACTGTCACATGGGATGTTTACATTCATTATAGACCCCAGATCTCTCCATAAAGAGGACCTGTCACCTCCTATTACTGTCACATGGGATGTTTACATTCATTATAGACCCCGGATCTCTCCATAAAGAGGACCTGTCACCTCCCCTTACTGTCACATGGGATGTTTACATTCATTATAGACCCCAGATCTCTCCATAAAGAGGACCTGTCACCTCCTATTACTTCACATGGGATGTTTACATTCATTATAGACCCCAGATCTCTCCATAAAGAGGACCTGTCACCGTCTATTACTGTCACATGGGATGTTTACATTCATTATAGACCCCAGATCTCTCCATAAAGAGGACCTGTCACCTCCTATTACTGTCACATGTGATGTTTACATTCATTATAGACCCCAGATCTCTCCATAAAGAGGACCTGTCACCTCCTATTACTGTCACATGGGATGTTTACATTCACTATAGACCCCAGATCTCTCCATAAAGAGGACCTGTCACCGTCTATTACTGTCACATGGGATGTTTACATTCATTATAGACCCCAGATCTCTCCATAAAGAGGACCTGTCACCTCCTATTAGTGTCACATGGGATGTTTACATTCATTATAGACCCCAGATCTCTCCATAAAGAGGACATGTCACCATCTATTACTGTCACATGGGATGTTTACATTCATTATAGACCCCAGATCTCTCCATAAAGAGGACATGTCACCATCTATTACTATCACATGGGATGTTTACATTCATTATAGACCCCAGATCTCTCCATAAAGAGGACCCGTCACCATCTATTACTGTCACATGGGATGTTTACATTCATTATAGACCCCAGATCTGTCCATAAAGAGGACCTGTCACCTCCTATTACTATCACATGGGATGTTTACATTCATTATAGACCCCAGATCTCTCCATAAAGAGGACCCGTCACCATCTATTACTGTCACATGGGATGTTTACATTCCTTGTGACAGCGATAAAAGTGATCAGAATTTTTTTTTTTTAAAGGGACAGTTTAAAAAAAAAAAAAGAAATAAGAAAAAATGTTTTTTTTTTTAAAGCGCCCCATCCCTCCGTGCTCACGCGCCAAAGCAAAGGCATACATAAGCCACGCCCTCAAATGTAAAACCCCGTTCGCACCACACATGTGAGATATCGCCGCGATCGTTTGAGCGGGAGCCATAATTTTAGATCTCCTCTGTAACTCTAAACAGGTAACCGTTAACATTTTTTCAAGCGTCACCTATGTAGAGTTTTATGTACCGTAGTTTGTTGCCATTTCACGAGAGCGCGCAGTTTTAAAGCGTGACATGTTAGGTATCTATTTACTCATAGTAACATCATCTATCACATTATACAAAAAAAAAAAAATTGGGGTGACTTTACTGTTTATTTTTTATTATTTGACTGAAGTGTATTTTTACCAAAAATATTGCGTCTGAAAGGCCGCTGCGCAAATACAGTGTGATATAAAATATTGCAATGACTGCCATTTTATTCTATAGGGTGTCTGCTAAATAAATAAATAAATATATATATATATATATATATATATATATAAACCGTCGCCTTTGGGAATTTTGAACTACTGTAGTTTGTTGCCATTCCACGAGAGTGTGCGATTAATACATGACATGTTGGGTATCTATTTGCTCGGCGTAACATCATCTTTCACATTATAAAAAAATTGGGGTAAATATTGTGGGGGTTTTTTTGTTTTGTTTTTTGTTATTCATTAAAGTATATTTTTCCAATTAAATTGCTTTTAAAAGACCGCTGTGTAAATACCGTGTGACATAAAATATCAAATATCAAATTCGCCATTTTATTCTCTAGGGTCTCTGCTACAAAAATATAACGTTTGGGGGTTCTCAGTAATTTTCTAGCAAAAAAACTACAGATTTTAACTTGTAAGTAACAAATGTCAGAAATCGGCTTGGTCTTCCAGTGGTTGAGCATCGTACACTATCACATATAAACTGTGCGATGCCTAAAAGACTGTTTTGGGTGGCAAAAAAATAGGGGGAAATAAAAAAAAAAAGAGAAATATAAATTTTTCAAGAACTTCAAAAATTTTGACCAGTGGGGTATAGGGGGCCGGTATGAACCTTGTTGCGCAAAACATTCTATTAATCTATGGACTGTATGCCGGCTTCATCCTGCAATTCCACGTCCCCAAATAACATAATCAAATGGACTTTCCCGATGGGGCGGGACGTCTGCCGGAGAGCTGAGACAGTCGCCTTCTGTCTTCTTCTAAAATCTTCAACATTAATGTGACCCTCATGTGATCAGCGCTACCAGCAAAGAGTTATATTTTCAGAAAATACTCATCAAACGCCATAGCCTGGGGGGCTTCCCGGAGATAATACGTCTCTGTACTGAAGATCACAGTCTGCGGTTGACTTGATGGATGGAGGTTCTGTACGGGGACCTGGTCTTCTGGATTGACGTGTGGTCAGTGTAGTAACGGGACAGGGTCATCCAGCGCCCAGGGAAGGGTGCAGAATTGCACCCCCCCCTCCCCCAATATTAATACATGCTGTGGAATGGGTGTACCACCCTGTGTCCATTTTTTGCCCCCTCTGCTTCACTGGGCCCAGGGCAACTTCCCCTCCTGCCCACCCCTTGTCCCGGTCCTGGGTCAGTGCAGGTGTAGATGTGGCCAAGATATCCTGAACATCGACAAAAGTACCCATAATGGGAAGGAGGAGAATATGGAGAAGTTATAATACATCTACAGTATAACTAAAGCAAATCTCACAGACAGTACATGAAGGCTAAGAACATGGAGTCATACTGATATCTGTATGAGACGAGAAGGAAGGAAAATTGAAAAAAAAAAGAGGGACAAAGAGCCACGAGAGAGATCCTTCTGAGTTTAGTGGTATTTTTACAATGGAAATTGGAAATCCTACCAAATTCGGTTATATTTTGTACCTCACACCTGTTGGGTCTGCTGGATACCTGCCTTGGGGTGAGCAACCTGATAAGCACAGATGAAAAATGTGACGGGAGTGACTTTGGGCCGGGGGCTTGTGGAAGCCAGCTTACCCTGGAGAGCTCTTGTCCAGCTCCCCCGGCCCCTCCTATGTGTAAGTGACCCTGTGTCTATTAGGGGCACAGGGTGACCGAGAACCCCAGTCTGATCTGCACTAATCAGACTCACCGTACACCGTGTGTATATATATATAGAGTATATTGTCTCATATACTGTTGTAGACTCTTTACTAGATCGTTTGAGGTGTGGCTGTATCCCATTGTTCTATTGTTTGTGTCTGCCTTGGGAGCAACCTATTATGGGATGTATACTTGGATGTGGATTAGCTGTGAGGAGGGGGGGAATTCCTCCAACAGCTCTCCCTGCTGATAGGACAGTGTACTGATGAGAAGTTGTCTCTATATATGTCTGTGTGCCTCTGTTCAAATAAACAGTTCATGTTCCAGCTTTGCAGCCAAACGAGTCCTGCCTAGTTCTTGGTTGCAATATGTGGCTATAATATCTAATATCTATATTCAGACTGGAGGAAGCGGTATATGACGGAAGCACTCAAGCGGAGCGTGGGACGTTCCGTGACAGAGAACATGCGTCATGACTGTCTCCGGGCAGAATGTTCCTCATGGCTTTCCTGTTAGTATGAAGGTTAGATTCCAGTAGGAAATGGTATCTCGTTAATGCTGGTGACCATGCTGGACTGACTGGATCACTGGTCATGGGTAGATGGTTGTGTGGGCAAGTAGGAAGGAGTTCCTCCAGCAAGTTGAGTCCAGTATTAGATAATGGCGATGGAACCTCTTGGGGTTTGGGCTATTACCTTTTGGGTATGGCCTCATGGTCATTTCCACATATGGACTTGGAAAGGTCAGAAGGACGGAGCGCCCAGTGTCCAAAAGAATGCAATATTGAAGGTACAGTAGATTATAAGGTGTTTATTGAAAGTACAAGTACATTGATCTGACAGACGCGAGTAGAGGAAAGCCGATCGGTGGCTCTCCTGACAGGGGGGGTCTACGCTGATTGTTTATCAGCACAGCCCCCCCCTCGGATGCCCAAACTAGACCACAAGGGAAGCCGGCAGGACCACCAGGGAAGGGGGCAACGTGTGGATGGCCAGGTATGTACCCCATGGCTATCCACATGTGCAAATTATGCCCAATCTGTGCCAATCAGTGCCCACAAATGGGCACTGACTGGCACCATTATATAACATGTGACATCAGTGATGCCCAGCAATGCCACCCATCAGTGTCATCAGTGCCACCCATCAGTGTCATCAGTGCCACCTATCAGTGCCCATTCATGCCCATCAGTGCCCGCCTATCAGTGCCCATCAGTGCCCATCCGTGCCACCTATCAGTGCCACCCATAAGTACCCATCAGTGCCGCCTACGAGTGCCCATCAGTGCCGCCTATGAGTGGCCATCAGTACCGCCTATGAGTGCCCATCAGTGCCACCTATGAGTGCCCATCAGTGCCACATACGAGTGCCACATATCAGTGCCCATCAGTGCCACCTATCAGTGCCGCCTATCAGTGCCCATCAGTGCCACCTATCAGTGCCGCCTATCAGTGCCCATCATCAGTGCCCGTCAGTGCCACCTCATCAGTGCCACCTATCAGTGCCGCCTATGAGTGCCCATCATCAGTGCACGTCAGTGCCACCTCATCAGTGTCACCTATCAGTGCCCATCATCAGTGCCCGTCAGTGCCACCTCATCAGTGCCACCTCATTGGTGCCACCTCATGTGTGCCCATCAGTGTCGCCTTATCAGTGCCCATCATTGAAGAAGAAAACTTACTTATTTACAAAAATTTTTAACAGAAACAAAGAAAAACTTTTTTTTTCAAAATTTTTGGTCTTTTTTTATTTGTTGCGCAAAAAATAAAAACCACAGAGGTGATCAAATACCACCAAAAGAAAGCTCTATTTGTGGGGGAAAAAATGATAAAAAACGTAGTTTGGGTACAGTGTAGTATGACCGCACAATTGTCATTCAAATTGCGACGGCGCTGAAAGCTGAAAATTGGCCTGGGCGGGAAGGTGTCTAAGTGCCTGGTATTGAAGTGGTTAACTGACAATTGCGCGGTCGTGCGACGTGGCTCCCAAACAAAATTGACGTCCTTTTTTTCCCCACAAATAGAGCTTTCCTTTGGTGGTATTTGATCACCTCTGTGGTTTTTATTTTTTGCGCTATAAACAAAAAAAGAGTGACCATTTTGAAAAAAACGCATTATTTTTTAATTTTTGCTATAATAAATATCCCCAAAAAATATTAAAAAAAAAAACATTTTTTTCCTCAGTTTAGGCAGATACGTATTCTTCTACATATTTTTGTTAAAAAAAAATCGCAATAAGCGTATATCGATTGGTTTGCGCAAAAGTTATAGCGTCTACAAAATAGGGGATAGTTTTATGTAGTTCCCTCGGATGCAAGCCATACTTAAATAATTTCTTGGGATTTTTTTTGCTCTCCTCCGCTATGTGTCTTTCATGTTCTATCTTAGCCGTCCTAATTGCACCCTTACATTTCTTGTTGCATTCTTTATAAAGTCTGAATGCTGATGATGATCCCTCAACCTTGTATTTTTTGAAGGCCTTCTCCTTTGCTTTTATATGCATTTTTACATTGGAGTTAAGCCATCCAGGACTTTTGTTCGCTCTTTTAAATTTATTACCCAATGGGATACATTGGCTAATGCCCTTATTTAATATGCTCTTAAAGCAAACCCATCTCTCCTCCGTATTCTTTGTTCCTAATATTTTATCCCAATTTATGCCTTCTAGCAAGGTTCGTAGTTTAGGGGAGTTGGCTCTTTTGAAATTCCATGTCTTTGTATTCCCCTTTATGTTTCCTATTTGTGTGATTTATACTGATTTACTAAAGGCAAATAGACTGTTCACTTGCAAGGGATTTTTCCCTTAGCATAATGAATGTGGTGAAAATTCAATTAGCAAAAAATAGCCGAGGAAAATGATAAAAACCAAACAAAAAAAAAAAAACAGCATTTTTTTCTTGCACATGATTGGACGATGGAAGTAGGCAGATCTTCCCCTCATTCACTAAGCTCTGGGGACAATTCCCCTTGCAAAGGCCAACAGACTATTTGCTTTTAGTAAATCAGCCCCTATAGCTGTCCAAACATTGCCGTCATTGACATTGCACACTTGTGCACGCCGCACATAGAGGCGGCATTGAGGAGCGCGCACAGATGTGCGTCCCAACGCCACGCGGGGAAAGAGTTAACCGTCCAATCCTGACACACTACACACTACACACATCTACTACACACAGCACAGGGCCAGAGCAACTGCTGCAATAAATCAATAGGAAAGTCTGCCTGCCAGTTAGACTAAACAGACACACACTTTTTTTTTTTTTTTCAAGCATTGCTGACCCTCATTAATCACTCTGACAGCCCTAAAAACACATTTCCCCCTTTAATGACTGTATTTGAGTAATCAGTGGCTTTCTTCCTCACATAGATTTGGGAGGAACAGACAGCTGGTGTTATTGTATGCATTCATCAGGGGGAGAGAAGAAAGCCTCGGGGTCATACGGGAGTCAAACTGCATTGGTCTCCTTTCTGAAGAGAGACTTGTTATGTAATAATAGAGTGGATTCCAGCATAGCCCCCCCAACACTGCCAATGGAGCCCCCCCCCCGGGGAGCACCAATAGAGCTGAGCCCACCGCCCGCGTCACACCGCTGACACAGAACCGGAAGAATTTTACAAAGTGACCATTTGAGAAATATGAGTAAAGAATAAAAAAAAATGTCCTTTTTTTATTTTTTGTGGTTTTTTTTTCCACATGTTCAAAATAAACTAAAACTAATTAAAATAAATAAATAAAAATGGACACACAAAATATGTGCGTCCATATTTATTTATTTATTTTAGTTTGTTTTAGTTTATTTTGAACATGTGAAAGAAATAAATAAAATAAAAAATTAAAAAAAGTATATATATATATATATATATATATATATATATATATATATATATATATATATATATGTATATATATATATACTTTTTTAAATTTTTTATTTTATTTATTTCTTTCACATGTTCAAAATAAACCAAAACAAACTAAAATAAATAAATAAATATGGACGCACATATTTTACAAAGTGACCATATGAGAAATATCAATAAAGAATAAAAAAAAAAAAAAAAATATATATATATATATATATATATATATATATATATACTTTTTTAAATTTTTTATTTTATTTATTTCTTTCACATGTTCAAAATAAACTAAAACAAACTAAAATAAATAAATAAATATGGACGCACATATTTTACAAAGTGACCATATGAGAAATATCAATAAAGAATAAAAAAAAAAAAAAAAAATATATATATATATATATATATATATATATATATATATATATATATATATATATATATACTTTTTTAATTTTTTTATTTTATTTATTTCTTTCACATGTTCAAAACAAACTAAAATAAATAAATAAATATGGACGCACATATTTTACAAAGTGACCATATGAGAAATATCAATAAAGAATACAAAAATATATATATACTTTTTTTTTTTTTTTTTTCACATGCTCAAAATAAACTAAAACTAACTAAAATAAATAAATAAATATGGACACACATATGTGTGTTTTTATTTATTTATTTTTTTAACATGTTCAAAATAAACTAAAACAAACTAAAATAAATAAATAAATATGGACGCACATATTTTATAAAGTGACCATTTGAGAAATATCAATAAAGAATACAAAAATATATATATACTTTTTATTTTTTTTTTCACATGTTCAAAATAAACTAAAACTAACTAAAATAAATAAAAAATATGGACACACATATGTGTGTTTTTATTTATTTAATTTTTTTTTCACATATTCAAAATAAACTAAAACTAACTAAAATAAATAAATATGGACACATATTTTACAAAGTGACCATTTGAGAAATATCAATAAAGAATAAAAAAATATATATATACTTTTTTTTATGTTTTATTTTTTTTCACATGTTCAAAATAAACGAAAACTAACTAAAATAAATAAACAAATATGGACACACATATTTTACAAAGTGACCATTTGAGAAATATTAATAAAGAATAAAAAAAATATACTTTTTTAAAATGTATTTAATTTATTTTTTTCACATGTTCAAAATAAACCAAAACTAACTAAAATAAATAAATAAATATGGGCACACATATGTGTGTTTTTATTCATTTTATTTTTTTTCACATATTCAAAATAAACTAAAACTAACTAAAATAAATAAATAAATATGGACACATATTTTACAAAGTGACCATTTGAGAAATATCAATAAAGAATAAAAAAAATATACTTTATTTTTATTTATTTATTTTTTTCACCTGTTCAAAATAAACTAAAACTATCTAAAATAAATTAATAATTATGGACACACATATTTTACAAAGTGACCGTTTGAGAAATGTCAATAAAGAATACAAAATACATACTTTTTAACATTTTTTAATGTTTTTTTTTTAAACATGTTCAAAATAAACTAAAACGAACTAAAATAAATAAATATATATGGACACACATATGTGTGTCCATATGTATTTATTTTAGTTAGTTTTAGTTTATTTTGAACAAGTAAAAACAAAAAACAAAAAAAAAAAAACAAATAAAAGAAGTAATCATTCAGTAGCATGCAATCACAAAACAAGAGAAGACAAAAAAAAAATAAAAAACTATAAAAAATAATTTAGTTTACATATCCGAAAAGGAATGGGAAGAAGTACAAACGTATTTATTCTCACCCCTTCTCTATAATAATAATAAACTATTCAGAGTCCCATCGCTATAAAGTCATACAATAATGAATAATTCAAATATAATATACTAATTACCAAAAATCGAACTAAACAATCACACACGTATACTGCACTGTCATAAGTATTGGGACGCCTGCTTTTACACTCACATGAACTTTAATGACATCCCAGTCTTAGTCCGTAGGGTTCAATATTGAGTTGGCTCCGCCCTTTGCAGCTATAACAGCTTCACCTCTTCTGGGAAGGCCGTCCACAAGGTTTAGGAGGGTGTCTATGGGAATGTTTGACCATTCTTCCAGAAGAGCATTTGTGAGGTCAGGCACTGATGTTGGACGAGAAGGCCTGGCTCGCAGTCTCCACTCTAATTCATCCCAAAGGTGTTCTATCGGGTTGAGATCAGGACTCTGTGCAGGCCAGTCAAGTTCCTCCACCCCAAACTCGCTCATCCATGTCTTTATGAACCTTGCTTTGTGCACTGGTCTAAATCATTTGGTGGAGGGGAGATTATGGTGTGGGGGTTGTTTTTCAGGGGTTGGGATTGGCCCCTTAGTTCCAGTGAAGGGAACTCTTAAGGCGTCAGCATACCAAGATATTTTGGACAATTTGGTGCTCCCAACTTTGTGGGAAGAGTTTGGGGACGGTCCCTTCCTGTTCCATCATGACTGCGCACCAGTATACAAAGCAAGGTCCATAACAACATAGTTACATAGTAGGTGAGGTTGAAAAAAGACACAAGTCCATCAAGTCCAACCCATGTGTGTGATTATATGTCAGTATTACATTGTACATCCCTGTATGTTGTGGTCATTCAGGTGCTTATCTAATAGTTTCTTGAAGCTATCAATGCTCCCCGCTGAGACCACCACCTGTGGAAGGGAATTCCACATCCTTGCCGCTCTTACAGTAAAGAACCCTCTACATAGTTTAAGGTTAAACCTCTTTTCTTCTAATGTTAATGAGTGGCCACGAGTCTTGTTAAACTCCCTTCCGCAAAAAACTTTTCTCCCTATTGTGGGGTCACCAGTACAGTATTTGTATATTGAAATCATATCCCCTCTCAAGTGTCTCTTCTCCAGAGAGAATAAGTTCAGAGCTCACAACCTTTCCTCATAACTAAGATCCTCCAGACCCTTTATTAGCTTTGTTGCTCTTCTTTGTAGTCGCTCCATTTCCAGTACGTCCTTCCTGAGGACTGGTGCCCAGAACTGGACTGCATACTCCAGGTGCGGCAGGACCAGAGTCTTGTAGAGCGGGAGAATTATCGTTTTATCTCTGGAGTTGATCCCCTTTTTAATGCCAATATTCTGTTTGCTTTATTAGCAGCAGCTTGGCATTGCATGTCATTGCTGAGCCTATCATCTACTAGGAGCCCCAGGTCCTTTTCCATCCTAGATTCCCGCAGAGGTTCTGCCCCCAGTCTATAGATTGCATTCAGATTTTTTTTTACATTTTTTTACATTTTTCTACATTGAACCTCATTTGCCATGTAGTTGCCCCTCCCCCATTCATTTGTTCTGATCTTTTTGAAAGGTTTCCACATCCTGCGGAGAAGTTATTGCCCTGCTTAGCTTAGTATCGTCTGCAAATACAGAGATTGAACTGTTTATCCCATCCTCCAGGTCGTTTATGAACAAATTAAATAGGATTGGTCCCAGCACAGAACCCTGGGGAACCCCACTACCCACCCCTGACCATTCTGAGTACTCCCCATTTATCACCACCCTCTGAACTCGCCCTTGTAGCCAGTTTTCAATCCATGTACTCACCCTATGGTCCATGCCAACGCACCTTATTTTGTACAGTAAACGTTTATGGGGAACTGTGTCAAATGCTTTTGCAAAATCCAGATACACCACGTCTACGGGCCTTCCTTTATCTAGATGGCAACTCACCTCCTCATAGAAGGTTAATAGATTGGTTTGGCAAGAACGATTCTTCATGAATCCATGCTGATTACTGCTAATAATACCGTTCTCATTACTAAAATCTTGTATATAGTCCCTTATCATCCCCTCCAAGAGTTTACATACTATTGATGTTAGGCTAACTGGTCTGTAATTCCCAGGGATGTATTTTGGGCCCTTTTTAAATATCGGTGCTACATTGGCTTTTCTCCAATCAGCTGGTACCATTCCAGTCAGTAGACTGTCTGTAAAAATTAGGAACAATGGTCTGGCAATCACTTGACTGAGTTCCCTAAGTACACTCGGATGCAAGCCATCTGGTCCCGGTGATTTATTAATGTTAAGTTTCTCAAGTCTAATTTTAATTCTGTCCTCTGTTAACCATGGAGGTGCTTCCTGTGTTGTGTCATGAGGATAAACACTGCAGTTTTGGTCAGTGGCGTCACTAGGGTTGGTGTCATCTGGTGCAGTAAAACATGGTGTCACCCCCATTCCTCTCTAGGCTGCCCAGCACCCTGCAGGCAGCACACAGTCACAGGGCGCACCCCAAACCGGCCCCTGTAAATGATACTATAGGGTGGTATAATGGCAGGTTAGTGTAGTATAGGGTGGTATAGTGGCAGGTTGGGGTGGTATAAGGCAGGTTGGTTATGTATAGGGCAGGCTGAGGTGGTATAGGGCAGGTTGGGTTGGTACAGGACAGGTTGAGGTGGTATAGGGTAGGTTGGGGTGGTATGTGGCAGGTTGGTGTGGTATAGGGCAGGTTGGGGTGGTATATGGCAGGTTTGGGTGGTACAGGGCAGGTTAGGGTGGTATAGGGCAGGTTAGGGTGGTATAGGGCAGGTAGAGGTGGTATAGGGCAGGTTGAGGTGGTATAGGGCAGGTTGAGGTGGTATAGGGCAGGTTGAGGTGGTACAGGGCAGGTTGGGGTGGTACAGGGCAGGTTGGGGTGGTACAGGGCAGGATGAAGTGGTACAGGGCAGGGTAGGGTGGTACAGGGCAAGTTGAAGTGGTACAGGGCAGTGTAGAGTGGTACACAACAGGTTGGGGTTGTATAGGGCAAGTTTAGGGTGGCACATGACAGGTTGGGGTGGCATAGGGCAAGTTAGGGTGGCACAGAGCAGATTGAGGTGGTATAGGATGGGTTGTGGTGGTATAGGGCAAGTTAGGACTCTATGTAGTCACACTGCACTGCATTTACTTACAGCATGATTCATGACTGCAGATGGGTGGGGCTGCTGTGTCCTCGCCTCTCATCTCCTTCAGCTGCGGGATCAGCAATAGTGAAGGAGTCTGTGGGAGGAGTGGAGGAGGCAGCCACACCCCCAGCTCCGCCCACCAACTCCGGCTCACTCAGGGATATTAGTGTGACTGAGTAGTGTTACAGGCGCCTTCCCCGCACGACTGAGTGCCGTGCTCACACCGCTCCACTACAAGCAACAAAGTACAGCGTTTAGCGGCGGCCCTGGTGTCACTCCTCTGGCGGGTGTCACCCGGTGCTGGCGGGCCCCCTGCACCCCCATAGCAACGCCACTGGTTTTGGTTACTGAAGCCCCCAGATTCCCTTGTGAAGACTGAGAAGAATAAATTCAATACCTTCGCCATCTTCCCATCCTTTGTAACCAGATGTTCTTCCTCATTCTTTATGGGGCCAATATGGTCTGTCCTCCCTTTTTTACTGTTTACATACTTAAAGAATTTCTTGGCATTTTTTTTGCTCTCCTCCGCTATGTCTCTTTCATGTTCTATCTTAGCCGTCCTAATTACACCCTTACATTTCTTGTTGCATTCTTTATAAGGTCTGAATGCTGATGATGATCCCTCAACCTTGTATTTTTTGAAGGCCTTCTCCTTTGCTTTTATATGCATTTTTACATTGGAGTTAAGCCATCCAGGACTTTTGTTCGCTCTTTTAAATTTATTACCCAATGGGATACATTGGCTAATGCCCTTATTTAATATGCTCTTAAAGCAAACCCATCTCTCCTCCGTGTTCTTTGTTCCTAAGATTTTATCCCAACTCATGCCTTCTAGCAAGGTTCGTAGTTTAGGGGAGTTGGCTCTTTTGAAATTCAGTGTCTTTGTATTCCCCTTTATGTTTCCTATTTGTGTGATTTATACTGAAGCCAATTGACCTGTGATCGCTGTTACCTAAATTGCCCTGTATTTCCACATCCGTGATAAGGTCTGTATTGTTGGTAATCAGTAGATCCAGTAACGCTTTCTTTCTTTTTTTTTTTTTTTTTAACATGAAGTTTATTTATTTATCTCAAACAAACAAAATACAAAACCAGTTACATTAGCTCAAGACAGATAGTGTACAATGGTCATCCATATTATATCAAGTCAATAAGTACTTTGCAGATAATATAGTTCAGCTGCACAATTAATGGCAAGAGTAAAGTTGTAAAACTTCAAATCCAGGTCGCTGTAAAAGCCCCCGTGAGGGGGGAGGAAGGGTAGGGGGGGGGGGTCGGGGGGGGGGGGGAGGCCCGGGTAGGAAGGCCGAACAGAGGTCCTCCAAGCTCAGTTATATATTAACCTTGTATCGGGGAGGCCTTGTCCGGGGCAAATTTACCTAGAACAGGAGTGATTGGACAGCCAATAGTGTAGGTTATAGTATTTAGTTTATCTAAGGAATAGTCAGGTGTTTGGCCTCCACCCAACCCGCCCAGACTCTATCAAACTTTTTCGGGCAATTCCTTCCTATATATGTTAGTTTATACAGGGGGAGGGCTGCGTTGATGAGAGAGAGCCATAGTTGTTCAGTGGGTGCTTGGGGCTGATTCCAGTTAAGGAGAATCGCCTTTCTGGCATACATTGCAGTGTAAAAAACAAATAATTTTTTCCCTTTGGGGGCCCCAAGAGAGTCACATATGCCCAGCAGGAGGGGGAGAGGGCTATAGGGGACCCTGATTTTGCCCACCGAGTTAATATCGTCCAGGACTGTCTTCCAAAAAACCACTATCCGTGGACATGTCCACACAATATGATAAAAATCTGCATCATCTGAGCCACATCTAGAACAAGTGGCTGTTCTATTTGTATAAATTTTTGCAAGGCGCGATGGCTAGTAATAAGCCCGGTGTAGAAATTTTAATTGGGTAAATCTATCCCTAGAGGAGATGGTCAGAGTTAGGTATTGCTGCACCCCCTCCTCCCAGTCATCTTCAGTCAGGTCAGGGATGTCACGCTGCCAGGTTGTCAGTAGTTGTGAGACTCTAGACGTGTCCAAGAGGGTAAGTTTGTTATAAATAGACGAGAGTAGTCTAGAGCCTTCAGGTGCACGAAGATCCGACATCCGCAGAGTTATCGGGCTGGGAAACTGGGAACGAAATGCATGTCTCATCTGGAGAAATCTAAAAAACATCCGGTTTGGAAGGCCTTTTCTACTTTTCAGATCATCGAACGTTATCAGTTGTCCCTGTGATACAATATCCCCAAGGGCAACTATTCCGTATCTAGCCCATATGACGGGATCTGGGATCGACTGAAAATGACTCAACCGCGGGTTACCCCAAAGTGGTGTCACAGGGGACCACGTGTTTTGTTTCTCTAGTTTCGCGTTCACCGTATCCCACACCTTAATGGTGGTTTTCATGGGCACCGATATTCTAGGATTGGAGCAGGGCCCTCTATGTATGAGATTCCGTAGTTCCGAGTAGGAACCAAGCAACGCGGCCTCCACATCGGATGCCGGATTAGAGGGCTCCTCCGCGAGCCACCACTTTAACATCACCAGGACTGCCGCCCAATAGTATTTTAAGAAACATGGGAGTGCCAGGCCTCCCAATGTAACCGGTAGTTGTAATGTTGTTTTTGCGATTCTAGGGGCCTTTCCATTCCATACAAAGGAGATGACCAAACTGTCCAAATTGGCAAAAAAGGAAAGAGGTATGGGTACAGGTGTTTGTCTGAACAAATAGGTGAATTTGGGCAGGATGGACATCTTAATTAAATTTACGCGGCCCACTGGACTAAGGGGGAGGGATTTCCATTAAGAAAATTGGTGGGTCCCTCAAGACATCACCGGGGTCAGATTCAGGCTAATGAACTGACGAAGGTCTCTGTGTATCTCTACGCCAAGGTATCTGAACTGTGATACCCGGCAAAGCTGTGCGTCTAGATGCGAAGGAGCAACCCCAGAGTGCAGTGGGAACAATACTGACTTTCCCCAGTTAATACATATTCCTGAATAACGCCCACATCTATCTATAACCTGAAGCGCGTGTGTCAATGATTGTCCGTCGTCTTTAAGATATAACAAGGTGTCATCCGCATATAATGACACCTTTTCCTGTAGTGGGCCTATAGTAATACCCTGTATTTGTGAAGTGGACCTAATAAGGATAGCCATGGGCTCTATCGCCAGTGCAAAGAGCCTCGGGGATAACGGGCATCCCTGTCTCGTTCCCCTACGAAGGGGGAAAGACGGGGAGAGGACCGCTCCAGTACGTACCCTGGCCGTCGGGGATCTGTACACTGCCTCAACCTAAGAAATGAAGACGGGACCAAATCCAAATCTGCGGAGGACCTCCCATAGATATTTCCATTCCACGGAATCGAAAGCTTTTTCTGCATCTAGGGAGGCCACTACCGCTTGGTCAACGTCTCCAATCCCCGAGGCCAAGACCGCATACAGTCTCCGGAGATTAATGTCTGTGCCCTTGCCCGGCATGAACCCCGACTGATCTTCGTGCACTAATGACAGTATTACCTCACTGAGGTGCCTGGCGAGTATTTTAGTTAAGATTTTTGCATCAGAATTCAACAGGGAGATGGGCCTATAGGATGAACACAATTGGGGATCCTTCCCTGGTTTGGGCACTACGACTATGATTGCTTGTGCCATAGATGGGGGGAGGACTCCCTCTTTTAGCATTTTCACAAACATGTTGTGTATTCTTGGAGCCACTTCCTCAGCATATTGCTGATAAAACTCAGGAGGGAATCCATCCACCCCAGGAGTTTTACCCGGTTGCAAAGAGCCCAAGGCTATTTGGACCTCTTCTAATGTGATTGGACTATCTAGGGACTGCCTTGCCTCCGGTGTCAAAGTAGGGAATTCCACTTCATCCAAGAACCCGGATAGCTCTTCTTCAGAGTATCCTACTCTTGATGAGTACAGATTGGAGTAGAATTCCATAAAGCATGTGTTTATATCTGATGGGTCAGTCTTTATTGTTCCGTCAGGCGCCTCAATTCTCGATATAGTGGGGGTCGTGGACTGTTCTTTAGCAAGCCAGGCTAACAGTCTCCCCGTCTTCTCCCCCTGCTCAAATATCTTTTGTGATTGAACCGACTGTCTTTTATTGACTTTGGCCACCCTAAGAAGCAGAACCTCCCTATGCGCTGCTTTCATATCCTGTCCTGTGATGGGGTTAGCCGTGAGGGCAAAGTCAGACTCAAGAGTCTGAGCCTTGGCCTCTGCTTCCTAAAGTGTAAGCTGGTTATTTTTACGTTCTGTAGCAATAGAAGACATATAACATCCTCTGACATAGGCCTTAAATGCATCCCAGTCATTACCCGGTGAAGTTGAGCCAGCATTTATCAACCAATATTGTCTAATCAAGGTGGCCATCTCAAACTCTATAGTCGGGTGGTTTATCCAAAATCTAGACAGGCGCCAGATTCTGTCAGCAGGGGGTGTCACTACTTGTATAACACAGAACATCGGTGAATGATCCGATATTCCTCTGGGGAGGATCTTGATCTCTCTAATCTTAGGCAAAAGGGTGCCACTGGCATAGATGAGATCAATGCGAGATAGCGTATTGTGTGAAAGGGAGCAGCATGTGTAGGAGCGTTCATTAGGGTATTTCCATCTCCACACATCCTTAAAACCAAATATACCCGCCCATCTGGATAGGGAAGAGTCCGTGGCTGAGTCGGGTGTGAGTCTATCGCGGGACGGATCCGGCGCTATATTAAAATCCCCTGCCAGAATGACATTATCTGTGGGATATTGAGCTAGGAGGGGGATAAGGTTATGGATTAGGGAAATGTCAGCCGGGGGTGGTAAGTAGATGCCCACAACTATCATCTCAACCGTATCAATAATTGCATGGATTAGTGGATTAGTACGTACCTACCCCCAGGGTCCAGCTTAACATCCAACAACTCAAATTGAAGGGACTTATGAGTCAAAATACTGACTCCACGTGAGTAGCATGAAAATGCCGCCCCACCCAGGGGCGTTTAAGACTCAGTATCTTACTCCCCACTAGATGTGTTTCTTGCAATATACAGATGTGGAGGTTGTATTTCTTAATATAATCAAACACTAGGGAGCGCTTTATTTTATCGCCCAGTCCCCGGACATTCCAGGAAAGAATTCTCAGGGGGGCCATAGCATGGGAGGGTATAAATATGCAAGGATTAAGTTATGGTCAGCTGGACCCCGGGAGGCCGGCAACATCATCAATACATTGCACCCATGGGTCCGCCACGGATCCGGGCAGAGCTGTGGCAGGGCCCGAATCCATAGCATCCCCGGATAACATACATTGTCACTCATCTGTCTAGTAAAAAATAACACTATAAAACAAGAAAAAACAAAAACCCAAGCCCCTCCCACCCCGCACAACCGCTGTGGAACTCGGCGTGCCTAGACCCCAAACAAAACCCATTGAGTGCTGGGGAATTCTCCCACAAGGCAGAGAGACAACCCCCAAAACAGCACCAAACAACACAGGGGCGGTCAGAGTTCGGTGCAGTCCAGAGATATCCGTCCGTATCCTGAGGATAAGAGAAGCGTAATAGGAATCCATATAACTTATAAATTAGAAAAATAAACATGGTAATAAAAATTGAAAAGAAAAACACTTAGCCGCAGCTAGGGGCACATACTTATGTTCAGACTTGTAACACCAAACCCCCAGAGACCTTCCAATGAGGCCCCGGGGAATAATGCTCTCCTTCATCAGTCTCCATTCCCGACAGTCAACCAAATATGGTGTGTCTGTGCTGCCATAGTGTCCACTTACATGGATGTGGATGAGGATAAAGCCTCCAAGTAGAGCACCATGGTGGAGTAAGCAGGAAAAACAGCAAGGGAGCCATCCACCATCCCAGCCCCTCCCTCCCCAACAGGCACCTTTTAGTGAAACAGAAACAATAACAAAAAAAAAAAAAGGGGGGGGGGGGGAAGGCCGGCAAGAGAGCTGTATGGGCAACATTAGGAACAAAAATCGTCATCTAGGTAAATGTTGAAGGTGACAGGCATACTTTACCAAGAAAGTTACTTCTAAGGCACTAGGCCACAACGCTGGAGATTTACACAAGCATTTCTGTATGGGCTACTCCTGCCCTCTTCGATCATGGGGTAGGGTGTCCAACCAACGGGAAGCCTCCTCCGGCGAGGTGAAGTATCGAGAGGATTCTCCATCAATCACTCTAAGGCGAGCCGGGAACAGCATGTTATATTTTAGCCCTTTCAGGCGTAACTGTGCCTTGACGTGGTCGAAGGTTCTGCGGAGCCGCTGGGTGTCGACAGAGTAGTCTGGAAACATCATGATCTTGGTGTTTTCGAAGCGAAGCTCCGGAATCTTCCGGGCCTCCCGGAGGGCCAAGTCCCTGTCCCGGAAATTCAGCAACCTAAAGATGAAGGTGCGCGGCGGGGCCCCACGTGGGCCTCGCATAGGTGGCATCTTGTGTGCTCGCTCTACCACGAAATGCGGGGAGAATGGGGCTTGTGGGAGTAGGGTGCGGAGCAGATTCTCTGTGAAAGCCGCGGGATCCCGACCCTCAGCGCCCTCCGGGAGGCCCACCAGCCGCAAATTGTTTCTGCGACTACGGTTCTCACTGTCCTCAGCCCGCGATTCGAGGACCTTGGCTTGTAGAGTATGGATAGAGGCCCGGTTGTCTTGAATGGCATCCTCCAAGTCACCAATGCGTCGCTCTGCTTCAGTCATGCGGTCCCGCATCTTGTCCATATCCCTGCGCATGAGCCCAAACTCCATTTGTAGAGTGTCGATTTTGGCCGTTAGGGTGTTCTGGCAGCCAGAGATAGCCAGCATAAGGGCTTGGAAGTGGTCCTCCTCCGAACCTGGATCCACAGGGACGGTCTGAGATGCCATGTTCGTGAAGCTGGTCACGCCCGCTGGGGCCTGTGATGTCCGTTGTGAAGAAGCTTTAGGGGTATGCCCACCTGTCTTCATGGAGCAAGATCTGCCTCTACTCATGCCCAAGTGCCCTCCACTGCTGAATGGGATAAACTATAGTGTGGGCAGCGTACAGCAAGGGTTCAGGCTGTTAAATCCCCAGCTATATAGCACCCCCAAAGTCCAGTACCTTACTGTATATGTTTTAGACTGTCCTCTAGGCCGCTGGCAGGATATAGGCCTCTACTGCAACTCCTCCAATGATCTCTGAGTGTAGTCCCTTCGTAGGCACTGCATAAACCCCAGGCCAGGCGACTGCTCCCCCTCTGTGAGCTACGGCAGGGATTGGTGTGTTTGTTATAGGCCGCAAGATGGCGGCCGGTGGCCTGTATGTGGAGCTAGCTTAGCTTCTCTGTGGGGTATTCTGTGGCTCTGCTGGTCCCCCCCAGGCCCCGCTGCAACTCACCGCCGGGTTGTATAGCTGTGTGATGTGCAGCGGCCCTCTTCTCGCCGATCGCGGCACCCGAGGCCGGGGATCGCGGAGGCCCCGTAGGCCTCAAGATGGCGGATCCCCTCCAGAGTGTGGCGCTAGCCGAAGGCCTCCGAGGTGCCGTCGATGTCCCCGCCTGTCTCCTCCGGGTCGCTCCCCCTCTCGCAGCTGGATGGCTTCACTGTGGGGTCTGTTGCGGTCCTCCCCCCGCCGATTGCGGGACTCGAGGTCGGGGATCGTGAGGGCCGCGTAGGCCGCAAGATGGCGGCTTGCCTCCGGGACGTGTAGCCAGCCAACGGCCTAAGGCAGCTCTATCGGTCGGACGGCCGCCACAGTAACCCTCGGCTCTGCTGCTGATGATGTCTGGCAGCACTTAGGAGTCAGTGCTAGAAGAAAGCGAGGATTTGTGAGTCTGAATTCCCGCGGATTGCTTAGGGACCGGCGGAGCTCCTCTGGAACACGTCTGCTTCCTACTGCATCCGGACATGCCCCCCAACGCTTTATTTCTAGTTGGTGCATCTACCATCTGACCCATGAAATTGTCCTGCAAGACATTAAGGAACTGGCGAGCCTTAAATGAATGCGCGGTTCCCTCCGCCCAGTCTATGTCTGGATAATTAAAATCCCCCATTATGATAACACTTCCCATCCTTGCTGCTAATCCAAATTGTGATAGGAGATCCGTCTCCACTTCCTCCCTCAGGTTAGGGGGCCTATAGCATACTCCTAGTATTATTTTCCCCTTAGCTTCATCCCTTTGGAGCTCTATCCATAAGGATTCCACCTCCTCTCTAGCCCCCTCAGTGATGTCATCTCTCACATTCACTTGTACATTATTCTTGATATATAGGCATACCCCTCCCCCTTTTTTACCCTCTCTATCCTTGCGGTATAGGGTATACCCTTGAATGGTTGGCAGCCAATCATGAGAGCTGTTGAACCAGGTCTCTGAAATTCCCACAAAATCCAAATCCTCCTCGTACAACAGTATCTCTAGTTCACCCATCTTGTCCGCTATGCTCCTGGCATTGGTGAACATACCACATAGTTTAGACCGGACGCATATTGTCCTCTTATTGGGTGTTCCGAGATTGCAACTAGGACTTGTTTCTATACTTACCTTGGGTTTATGTGCTTTGGTCAACCTACCACTAATGCCCCCAATACTACCCTCTGGAATAACTTCCGCGCTGACTATCTCTACCTCTGTACCCTCCCCCCCATCGCCTAGTTTAAAAACCTCTCTAACTTTTCAGCCATCTTCACTCCCAGCAGATCTGCACCCTCTCCATTTAGGTGCAGTCCGTCCCTTCTATAGTACATGGATGAGCAAGTGCGTGTAAAGGCGTGTATATGCATACATACATACATACATACATACATACATACATACATACACAACCAAACAAAACTAATAGTAATACAATTTTTTTAAAATAAATAACAGTATTAACCACTGCAGACCCGGAAGGATCTGCCCCCTTAAAGCGAAGTTCCACACAAATATGGAACTTCCGCTTTTCGGAACCCTCCCCCCTCTCTGGTGTCACATTTGGCACCTTTCAGGGGACAGGGGGGTGCAGATACCTGTATAAGACAGGTATTTGCACCGACTTCCTGGCATGGACCCCCGCGGGGGTCTACGCCACTTCCCGCCCCCCCCGCACTGTCTGCTGGGAGACACACGGATCCCAGAGACAGCAGGGACCATTCGGATTGTGCAGCGCGACTCGCGCATGTGCAGTAGGGAACCAAGAGGTGAAGCCGCAAGGCTTCACTTCCTGAATCCCCTACCGAAGATGGCGGCGGCAGCATCCGAGGACCGAGGGACGGTTCGGCCTCGGGTGCCGACATCGCGGGCGCCCTGGACAGGTAAGTGTCCTTATTTTAAAAGTCAGCAACTGCAGTATTTGTACCTGCTGACTTTAAAAAAAAAAAAAAAATTCGGCGGACCTCCGCTTTAATGACCAGGCTATTTTTTGCGATACGGCACTGCGTTGCTTTAACTGACAATTGCGCGGTCGCGCAGTGCTGTACACAGACAAAATGTATGTCCCTTTTTTTCCTCCCGCAAATAGAGCTTTCTTTTGGTGGTATTCGATCACCTCTGGAGTTTTTGCGCTATAAAAAAAAAAAAAAGAGCAACGATTTTGAAATAAACCAAAAAAACCCAATTTTTTTTACTTTTTGCTATAATAAATATTAAAAAAAAATAATATCCAAAAAAAAAATAATGATTAAAAAAAAAATTCTTCATCAGTTTAGGCCAATATGTATTTTTATACATATTTTTGGTCCAAAAAAATTGCAATAAACGTATATTGATTGGTTTGAGCAAAAGTTATAGCGTCTACAAAATAAGGGATAGATTTATGGCATTCTTATTATTTATTTATTTATTACAAGTAATGGCGGCAATCTGCAATTTTTTAGCGGGCCTGCCACATTGCGGCGGACAGATCGGACACTTTTGAAACTTTTTTGGGGCCAGTGACATTTATAAAGCGTTCAGAGCTAAAAAAAATAGCCACTGATTACTGTATAAATGTCACTGGCCAACTCAATATTGACCCCTACGGACTGAGACTGGGATGCATTAAAGTTCATGTGTGTGTAAAGGCAGGTGTCCCAATACTTTTGGTAATATAGTGTACATACATACATACATGCACATACACACCCAAACAAAACTAACAGTAATATAAAAAAAAAATAAAAAAAAATAACAGTATTAATAAACAAACAATAATAGTTCAAACACCTTCATTCTTATACCTTGTAAAAATCTAGTCTTTATACCTCAGAAAAAATCAGATTCGCAAGGAAATGGGGTCACTGAAGGTCATAGAATGGTGACACCATCACATATCCAGGGACAATCAAGTGTTCCGATGTTTTATTCATATGTATTTGGTATCCTCACACTATATACAATCAGGTGGTCACTCCAAGCGGGGTAGTTCTGCTCCTCTGCAGTAGTGATGGGGCCGTTGAAGTCTGTTGGGACGAAACGCGCTGGGCTCTACTTCGCTTGCTTCCCACATTGCTTTTTATAATTTTATAATTCGTGATCACCTGTATTTTTGTACTCCTCTACTATGAAGTTTTGTACTTTTTAAAAATAAACCTCTTTATTTTTTGATCTGCACCAGCTTCTCCATTTTTTCTTATTCCTAACCTGGTTTGATTGAGCCTATCCTGCACTTACCACCGGCCTCCAGACGGCTCCCCTATTGGGTGGAGGTTCCATGCTTTTTTGAGAGCTATCCGACTCCTGGAACTTCAGTTGGATCACTACTGCCGAGGAGCGGAACTACTCCGCTTGGAAGTGACCACCTTTCTGCCAAGTCTCAACGCTTGAGGCGTTTGGCCTATACAAGCCTAACTGACCCACTACCGCTGGTAAGTGGGTCCACCCTGTCCGGTAAGAGTACCCATCCATATTTCCTTGACAGACGATTTCCTTGTTCCTACAGCTTCACAGCCAGTCTTATATTATCCGCACTACCATACAATTTTATTGAGGACTCACAAGTCATGTATTAGATGGACACACCTTTTTAGCACTTACATAGTTACATAGTAGGTGAGGTTGAAAAAAGACACAAGTCCATCAAGTCCAACCTATGACTTCATTTTTTGTTCGCTTGAGTTTACACGTTCACTGTTTTATCTTGTCCGCATGCGTGAACATTGGACTTTCACACTACATGCTTATATACATGTTTATATGCTTTCACATATTTATTGTTTTAGTTTATTGCTGTCATATTGTTATATTTTACCTCTACACTTTGGTTTTTCACATCTGGTTTAGAATTTGTTTGTTTTAGTGTCAGCAGCTTTTTTTGGTCACATTTGGGTTTAGCGCGACAATTTCCCCAATTTTTTCCTCACACTATATACAATCAGGGCTGCTGGGCCCATCGGGGGGTCGATGATGAAATAACATCGCTGTGTGCGTTCTCCATGACGTTCAGTTGACTGCGGAGAATCTAGAGCAGCCATTCTCAACCGGGGGGGGTGGTCCCGTTGAATCCCTAAGGTTCCTCTAGAGGTTGCTAGGCGTTCCTTGAGCTGTGGCTGATGGACTTCCCATTTCAAGGGCCTGCAGAGTTCTGGGGCCATTGCTAACGGAAAGAACCAACAGCAACACCAATGATTTTTTTTTTAATCTCTCTTTAGTAGTAGGTAGCATTCTTCTCACTGGCCACCAATGAAACATTTTTTCAAGGGTTCCTCTGGGGTAAAAAAAAGGTTGCAGAAGGCTGGTCTAGAGAGGGTCTACATTTTGACTCTACTGTCAGCACCTCCTTTTTTTGTTTTTGGAAATGTAGATGGTGGTGGAGCAGATAAACTGCCTTGAACATCAATCCAAATTGTTTATAAGCACATCCCAAAATTTCTTGTTAATAAAGTTCCTGCTACAACAAACCTCATAATTCTTCACATCCTTATAATGAAAATTAGAAAATAATATAAAATACTGTTTTCTTATTGGGGTGTATGGTCCCCACTGCGGCTCATTGCCAGGGCTGGGCTCAGCCCTTCCTTCTCAGAGCTGGCCGCTCAGCTGTCAGCTAATTCTCTCTCCTATCTCCTATCCTATCTCTCCACAGGTACTCAGCTGTTGATGATATCCTGCTTGTCAGTCCTGCCTACTTAAGCCGTTCAGTCCAGAGGATCTCTGCCTTCGCCTTGGTCAACATCACAGAAACTATCTCCTGCGTTCCTGTTTAAAGACTGGCTTTGCTGACATCCCTTCTGGCTCCAGATCCTGCTTGCTGTTCCACTACATTGATCCCTGATTTCTGGCTTGGCTGACTATCTGTTCCGGTTACTGAACTTTGCCTATGTTTTGACTACATTTGTTCTTTTTTTACTTTTATTATTAAACAAGTGTGATTTAACTGTACTTCTGTCTCAGTCTGATTTCATGGTTTCTGGCACTCATTTACAATAACTTCAATTTTCTGAGTATGATCAGTACATTGGGTGTTTTATTGTGCCGATGCAGCCAATAGAATGTCCGTTGTTACATTAGTGGGAGGAAATAGAATGGGATGATGAATCACATTCATGTAGCCCATCTTGGCAGTCTGTCGGGGGAGGGTGGCTTTGTTTCCACATTCAGTGGGGCCATGTAGAGTGAACGTAGCCACTAGACATGGGCAATTCGTTTAGTTCAGAATTTGTTTTTCAACAAAATTTGTTCATTCAGAAATATTCAAATTACCAAAAACCCATTTTTAACTAATTTTTCATGTAAAAATTCGTAAATTTGAAAATACGAAAATACGTAAATGCGTAAATCTGTACATTCGAAAATCCGATAATTCAAAAATAAGAATGAAAATCTGAAAATTCAAAAGAAAGAAAATCCGAAAATAAGAGTGAAAATTCGAAAACACGGAAATTCGAAACTGCAAAATAATTACTAACTAATAATAATTATTAATAACTATTACTAACTATTAAATTATGGGTATTGGAATTTTTTTTCAAATTTGGCTGTTAGTGAACGTAACGAATACGAATTTATCTGAAGTTACGAATTATCCGATATAACGTTACGAATTTAGTTACGAATTATCCGAAATAACGAATGCCGCATCTAAACGAATGGAAGATAACGAATTAATAATAATTATTAATAATAATAATAATAATAATAATAATAATAATAAAAAAAACGTATTATTATTATTATTATTAATTAGTTACGTTCCATTTGTTTAGATGCGGCACTCGTTATTTTGGATAAATTGTAACTGTGGATTAATGTCATATTCGTTACATTCATAAACAGCCAAATTTGAAAGGAAATTTCAATGCTTATAATTAGGTAGTTAGTTATTATTAGTTAATTAGTTATTATTTTGGATTTTCTAATTTTTGAATTTCCGAGCTTTCGAATTTACGATTTCTCGAATTTTACGAATTTTCTAATTTACAAATACCGCATCTAAACGACTGGAACATAACGAATTTGAATTTTTCCGAAGTTACGAATTTATTTGAAATAACGAATTTCGATCATAACGAATGACCTGAAAAACGATTAAAAAAACAAAAGAAAACCCGAATTAAAAGAAAACTAAAAACTAACAAATATTTCGTCAGTGCACATGTCTAGTAGCCACCCTCATAAAGGAAGTTGGAATGGGAGAATTGAAACGATTTTTTCTAGATGAGTCTGAAGCTTCTTTTAAAAGGGACACAGATTAATACAATTTCAGTAGGAACCCGCCGAGATTTGAACCGTGTGTGGGCAGGCTGAATGTACCAAGTCGATCAATCAACCTGGGTACAACCAGCATGCCAGGTTTTACCTGCGATTATTGCTAGCGGCTTCTATAGCCACTAGCAATAATCACTGTCTTCTTCTGGTGGGGGAGGCTTCCCCCGCCCCCCACGGGGAGAAGACAATGGCCCGGCAGAAGGGATTCCCGCATCGACAGTCTGTGTTGAAGGGGGAATCAAGTGGATTTCTTTCTGTGGTTACAGGAAAGAAATTCACTCCATGTATGGCTGGCCTTCGCAGTTTGGAATATATTTTTTCTTTTTTTAATTGAGGACTATACACATAAATGCCTGTAAGGGGGTGTTTAACCAGTTTCTAGTTTGGCCAGTAGGTGGCGCCCTCCCCTAGTTATAAATAGTCAGCTGTGTTTTAGAAATGGGAGTAGTCTAATTGGAAGTTTAGGAAAGATAAGAGACGTTTGTTGGAGCTAGCACATGTGAGACTAGGTGGGGCCCTCTCTATTAATGGTGGGGCCCTCTCTACGAATGGTGGGGCCCTCTCTAGGAATAGTGGGGCCCTCTCTAGAAACGGAGTAATACAACAAGGAATTGCCATTTTCCATTATGTAAAGGGGAACATTCCAATCAGAGGTGTGTCTACAGAGCCATAAGTCCCGTGGCTTACCCTTCTTACCTCTGTAGCTACACCCACAAGAAGGAACAGCATGTGCTTGCCATCCCTTGATACCCCCTTACCCCTGTAGCTACACCAGTAGGAGGGTCTGCATGTACTTGACATCCTTTGATACCTCTGTTACCCCTGTAGCTACACCCACAAGAAGAAATAGCATGTACTTGCTATCCCTTGATACCCCTCTTACCCCTGTGGCTACACCAGAAGGAACAGCGTGTACTGTCCCTCTCTTGATACCCCTCTTACCCCAATATTACAACATTAGAAAGTACAGCATGTACTGGCCAGCCCTTGATACCCCTGTTACACCTCTAACTGCACCACCAGAACAAACACTATGTACCGGCTGTCTCTTGATAACCCTAATACAAATGTAGCTGCACCACTAGAAGGAACACCATGTACTGCCCGTCCCTTGGTAACCCTGTTACCCTTGTAGCTAAACCACTAGAAGAAACCCCATGTACTGGCCAACCCTTGGTACCCCTGTTACCCTTGTAGCTACACCACTAAAAGGAACAACATGTAATGGCCATCCCTTGATACCCCTTTTACCCTTGTAGCTACACCACTAGAAGGAACACCATGAACTACCCATCCCTTGGTACCCCTGTTACCCTTGTAGCTACATCACTGGAAGGAACCACATGTACTGGCCATCTCTTGATACCCCTTTTACCCTTGTAGCTACACAACCAGAAGGAACATCATAAACTGCCCGTCCCTTGGTACCCCTGTTACTCTTGTAGCTACACCACTAGAAGGAACCCCATGTACTGGCAATCCCTTGGTACCCCTGTTAGCCTTGTAGCTACACCTCTAAAAGGAACAACATGTACTGGCCATCCCTTGATACCCCTGTTACCCTTGTAGCTACACCACTAGAAGAAACACCATTAACTGCCTGTCCCTTGGTACCCCTGTTACCCTTGTAGCTACACCACTAGAAAGAACACCATGTACTGGCCATCCCTTGATACCCCTTTTACCCTTGTAGCTACACCACTAGAAGGAACACCATAAACTGCCCGTCCCTTGGTACACCTGTTACCCTTGTAGCTACACCACTAGAAGGAACCCCATGTACTGGCCATCCCTTGGTACCCCTGTTACCCTTGTAGCTACACCACTAGAAGGAACACCATGAACTACCCATCCCTTGGTACACCTGTTACCCTTGTAGCTACACCACTAGAAGGAACCCCACATACTGGCCATCCCCTGGTACCCCTGTTACCCTTGTAGCTACACCACTAGAAGAAACACCATGAACTGCCTGTCCCTTGGTACCCCTGTTACCCTTGTAGCTACACCACTAGAAAGAACACCATGTACTGGCCATCCCTTGATACCCCTTTTACCCTTGTAGCTACACCACTAGAAGGAACACCATAAACTGCCCGTCCCTTGGTACCCCTGTTACTCTTGTAGCTACATCACTAGAAGGAACCCCATGTACTGGCCATCCCTTGGTACCCCTGTTACCCTTGTAGCTACACCACTAGAAGGAACCCCATGTACTGGCCATGCCTTGGTACCCCTGTTACCCTTGTAGCTACACCACTAGAAGGAACACCATGTACTGGCCATCCCTTGCTACCCCTGTTACCCTTGTAGCTACACCACTAGAAGGAACACCATGTACTGCCTCTGCCTTGATATCACTCTTATCCCCATAGCTACAACTCTAGAAGGAACACCCATGATTCTCCATAATTTTTGAGAACATGTCAATATTCAGAGGGAAGCCCCATCCTCAGCCAAGCACATCTCTGCTCCTTAATTCAAGTTGTGCAGTGGCCCTATAGAGGCCACCTATGCTGCGCTGGCACTTGCTGCTCCCCTTTTGAAGGAGCCGTTCCTTAAAGAATAGTCATTTTCCCAGATGTACAGCTCTTGGACTATGGCAATATTCTGTGCAACCGAAAATGTTTGAAGTTGTGTACCGACACATTAAGTGAAATGCAACCATTAACACCAAATGGACAGGCTCCCCGCGGACAGGCTTCCATAGAATTCCGAGCCCAATTATCCCGAGAGGTCATAGGACACCGTGCTGGAACCTGATTGTTCTGTGCTCTTTTCACTCAACCTTGCAGCCAGCTGGGAAGAATGGTGGAATTCACACTGGCTTTATCTGCATACCTGGGAAATTTCACAAAGCACTGACCCTGAAACCTTTGAAAACCTTGGTCCCCATTGCAAGCAAATTACCAAGGAATTCCAGGGATTTTCTTATTTAAAGACACATCATGCACTGCGCCCACAGATCCCAGGGGGGGAATCTTATTGTAGTAAGCCACTTGGAAAAATGCCACTCATCCCCCTACCTGTCCCAGGGTGCCAGGGTCCTAGCATGCTAGATGACACCAAGCTTCATTTATCTGAGGGCATATCTAGTTATTCAGCTGTCGGTGGACTACAGGAAGTTATAGTAGATCCAACTTCTCAGCATAAGTTTAGGTCCCTGGTCATAAAAAATGGGGAAATCAACCCAAGCTGATGGCCACTCAAAACTGAATTCTCACCTCTGTGCCAGCTTGGTCTTTCTACCAAAAAACTCTCTTTGTTGCCCATGCAGGACAGTATAGACATGCAGGTCATTGTGAGGAGGGACTAAAATAATAAAAAAAAACCTCCGACTGATTCAGTACATAAAACAGTAACGCCTTCCTAGAAAAGGAGATTATTTGGCATGTTTATATGTTGACTGCCTACAACAAGGTGAATGTCAGGAAACAAAATGTTTATTACGTTGCCCTAGACCAGGGGTCTCCAAACTTCCTGAACAAAGGGCCCCGTTTACTGTTATTTAGTCTTTATGGGGGGCCCAACTGTGGCCAGCGGGAGTAAATAATGCCTCAAGCTTGGTGGTCAATGGGAGTAAAAAACAAAACAAAAAAAACATAGCACCTGTAGCCAGTAGCTGGAGGTTCCCACCTTGAAATTAGTGGGAGGAAAAGTACACCATCAGTGTCAGTGGGAGGAATAGTGCCTCATCATTGGTGTCAGTGGGATGAATAGTGCCCCATCATTGGTATCAGTGGGAGGAATAGTGCCCCATCATTGGTGTCAGTGGGAGGAATAGTGCCCCATCATTGGTGTCAGTGGGAGGAATAGTGCCCCATCATTGGTATCAGTGGGAGGAATAGTGTCCCATCATTGGTGTCAGTGGGAGGAATAGTGCCCCATCATTGGTATCAGTGGGGGGGAATAGTGCCCTATCAATGGTGTCAGTGGGAGGAATAGTGCCCCATCATTGGTATCAGTGGGAGGAATAGTGCCTCATCATTGGTGTCAGTGGGAGGAATAGTGCCCCATCATTGGTATCAGTGGGGGGAATAGTGCTCCATCATTGGTGTCAGTGGGGGGAATAGTGCCCCTTCATTGGTATCAGTGGGAGGAATAGGGCCCCATCATTGGTGTCAGTGGGTGGAATTGTGCCTCATCATTGGTGTCAGTGGGAGGAATAGTGCCCCATCATTGGTATCAGGGGGGGAATAGTGCCCCGTCATTGGTATCAGTGGGAGGAATAGTGTCCCATCACTGGTGTCAGTGTAAAGAATAATGCCCCATTATTGGTGTCAGTGGAAGGAATAGTACCCCATCATTGGTGTCAGTGGGAGGAATAGTGCCCCATCATTGGTGTCAGTGGGAGGAATAGTGTCTCATCATTGGTGTCAATGGGAGGAATTGTGCCCCATCATTGGTATCAGTGGAAGGAAAAGTGCCCCATCATTGGTATCAGTGGGAGGAATAGTGCCCCATCATTGGTGTCAGTGGGAGGAATAGTGCCCCATCATTGGTGTCTATGGAAGGAATAGTGCCCCACCCATCATTAGAGCACAGGTGTGTCAGGAGGAAGCTGTCTGGAGCTGCTGCAGGTGATCCGTGTGAGAGGGGAGTGGTGAGGAAATCTCTCCCAGCTCTCCTGGCTCCTTTCTGGGGAAGCCATGGAGGACAGCAGGGCCTCTCCTGCTGGAGGCTCCCAGCCATCTCCTGGGCCATCAGGTGACATGCCTGCCCCTGTGCAAATCTCTCTGCCCCTGGTAAGGATGAAGGCTCAGAGGCAATTCAGGAGTGAGTGGTGGCCGGGATTAAAGCCCTGAATAGGGAAAGAGACAAACTCTATAAACTGAGAGCGGAGCTGAAGCGCTTGAGAAGGCAGCGTGAGGGCTTGCATAGCCAGAGACGTGGGTCCATGGATCCGGAGATCCAACTGGCCAAGGTCCGGGTTCAACACCAGGAGACCATTGTGGCCATGATGGAAGGCAGAGATGGGCCCTTTAAGGAAAAATTCTGCAATGACCGAAGGTTTGCCAGGATGACAAAAATGGAGGTGGAGGAGGAGACCCCCAGTTCAGACCCCCTGCCCCCTCAGGGAGAGGTAAGCAGCCCCATGCCTTCCCAGGACTCAGGAGGCATGCTCAGGGTAATCCAAGCAATGGAGTCTCCTATGCGGGGTGATCAGTTGGTATTTCATGAGGAGGACATTACAGATAATGTGCCTGACAAGGTAAAGCCTGTCAAGCCTCATGTGGTACATAAAACTGTTTTTGTGAACACTGTGACTGATACTGACAATGTGCCCAGTGACAATCAGGCTGCTAGTCCCATGTGTAGCAATGCTGTACCTGCTGATGCTGCAGTGCAGCAAAAAATGCATTTAAAAAATGACATTCCTGCAGAGGAACTACAAGATTCAGCAGAGCCAATTAACCCCCCTTTAGCTGAGTCTAAAGCTCTTTGCCCCACAGCTGCTGAGGACTCTACAGCACAGCTTCAGGAGACAGCTGGTATTACATCAGAAACTGTGACTATTCCTGATGGGAATGTGAATGTTTGTGTGACTGATAAGAATCTTCCCAGCACAAGTGTGATGGACAGTCCTACCAACTCCATTCCAGCAGATAATAATAATAATTGTAATGTACAGACTAATGTTACATCAGTGTGGGGCCGTGGCCCTGATAAGCCTACATTTGCCCAGGTGGTACGCTCTGCTCCTGGTAGCTCCGCCCCCAAGAGGGTTTTCCCCCTGCGACCTACCACCTTGAGCACCCCAGGATCTGGTCTTGGGTCTCTGGCTTCTGCTGGGGGTCCGAGACGAAATGTAGTGATTCTTAAATGGGAAGGTGGTGCAATCCCTCCAGCACGGCGTGTGGTGGTGGACATGATTTTGGAGATGGGTTTTGGGGCAAACGATCTGTATGCCCTAATACATGTTGCTGGGAGCCAGGAATATACTATTAGTTTCACCAGGCCAGAGGGTCTTGACCTGTTCTGGGAGAGATATGAGGCTCGGTGCAGGTCAAGACCCGAATGGGAAGGTCTGGCCCCAGTGGCGGTTTCACAAAGGTCTACAGTGAAAAAAATCACAATTATTCTCACTAATGAGAGTGTTCCTGCTCGAGATTTAGAGGTCTGGTTAAAGAATTATGGTGAGGTATTGACTAAGCCCAGCAAAATCCTTGATGAGCGTAACATCTGGACTGGGGGTTGGTCGGTTACAGTCAGGTTGGCCAGGGATGGGAATGTTGTCCGTCACCTGCCCTCCTCAGCTTTTATAGGGAGGGATAGGATGACTATTTTCTACCCTGGTCAGCCGAAGCTGTGTCACCGCTGTGGAGAAAAGGGGCATTTGAGTTTCTCCTGTTCAGCCTTGATATGTTCAGTGTGTCGGGGTCAGGGTCATATGGCCAAGGACTGCACCGAGATGATCAGGTGCAACCTGTGCCTGTGCCTTGGCCACCCCTACAGCAGATGTCCTGAAGCCTGGCACAATATGGAGAAGGAGGTAATTGATGACATGTCAAGGCTGGACAGGATGGAGGGTGAGGCCCCTGGTGTACCATCCTCCTCTGCGGTGACCGACTCCCCTGGTCCTGCTCAGGATCCCTCTCCAGTTCCTGTGGCCACCCCTCCTGTATCTGTAAGTATTCCTTCTGTATCTGTCTCCCCCCAGCCTACTGTACCCTCTCCTCATGTGTCAGAACCTTCCAAGTCTGTGCCCCCCGAGTCAGTTCCCCTCCAGGAGTCTACCCCTCCTAAGTCTGACTCAAAGGGAGCATCCCCCCCACCAGGAGTGGTAACATGTACTAAAAAGGTTGCTTCTTCCTCTGTAAAGAAGTCTTGTGGAAAGACTTCACAGAAAAAAGTAACAGATGAGGGCATCTCTGAAGCTGACCTGCAGTACCTGGAGGAGAGAAGGAAGGTTGGGAAGCGGAAGAAGCAGGTGGTGAGGGCGGAACAGGCTCCAGTGCCTATCTCCAACTGTTATAGGTCCTCTAATTGGGATATCTCTTCATCTGGAGCTTCTTCGGAGCGAAGTTCTGATTCCGAAATGGAGTTTGAGGCGGCCTCAAGAAAGAGAGAGGCATCTGGTGATGAGCAGCAGAGGGGAGCTAAGAAGCAATCCACCCAATAACCCAAATGGCGGTTCCCCCTCCGTTAAAAGTGGTGACAATAAATGTCGCCAGCATTAAGTCACTAAGAGCTCGTTCTATGGCCTTCTTTTTGTTCAGCCGATTAGATGCTGAAATTTTATTTTTGCAAGAGACTAGGCTCACCTCCTTGGCAGATATTCATATGGCCAAGAGAGAGTGGAGGTATGGTCCATCTTACTGGTCTCTTGCGGCCGAGCCTTACGGCGGTGTGGCGGTGTTGTTTAAAACCGGCATGGTAACTGTCCGGCGGGTTATTGAGGTGGAGATTGGGAGATGTATGGTCTTAGACGTCCTTGTGGGAGGGCAGGACCTGCGCCTAATTAATGTTTATGGGCCGCACACAAAGTGGGACAGGAAATGCCTTTTTACAAGGATCAAGCCATTTCTTTTTACATCCCGGCAAGTGGTCTTTGGAGGTGACTTTAATACAGTAACTAGGCCCAAGGACAGGAAGGACTTCAAGGACAGGCTGGGATATGATAGCGTTTTTTTAAATAGTATGGTTAGGGATGCTGGTCTTGTGGATGTGCACATTAAGCACCTCCCGGATGACACTGGGTTCACCTTTCATCGAGGTAATAGTCAGAGTAGAATAGGTTTTTTTTGAAGGAGACCTCTGCTTTCTCACCCCCAGTGGTGCAGGCAGTAGAGTTCTCTGATCACTGTATGCTATCTGTGGTCCTGAATGCTTCAGACGCCTCTCAGAGGGGTAAGGGCATCTGGAGATTGAATTCGACTCTACTCAAGGAAGAACATGTTAGACAATCCTTTGAGGAATTCTTTCAGGCACAGGTGACCATCCTGGACTTTTGTAGCAGCAAGGCTGAGTGGTGGGAGCTGACCAAAAAGAGGATTGCTGGATTCTTCAGGGGCCTAGCCAATAGAAAGCAGTTTAATAAATACATGACCTACCAACGTTTACGGAGGAAGCTGGATATTCTTGTCTCGAGAGGAGGAGATCCTGGGGCAATCTCTGAAGTGAAACTCCTTCTTAGGAAGTGTCAATATGACCGGCATGCCTCTTTGGTTCTGGAGAGGGACTATGGGAAGTACCACTCGCCTGACCCTTACCAGAACTGCAAACAAGGTGTAGCTGTTAAAATGGTTTTTGGCCTTAAGGACAGTACAGGTTCCTTGACAAAGTCCAGGTCAGGGATTCTGGAGGTCGTGAGGTCCTTTTATGCTGACCTTCTTGGGAGGAAAGAGCTTGACCGTGACAAGATGGAAAGCTTTTTGGACTCTACTCCAGGTCTAAATGATGAAGATGTCCCATTGATGAATTTGACAGAGGAGATCACAGTTGAAGAGGTGATGAGGGCAATTGAACAGCTTGCCATCAAAAAGTCACCTGGACCGGATGGCTTGACGGCTGAGTTTTACAAAGCTTTTAAGCCTATTCTGGCCCCACATTTAGTAGAGGTTTTTAACAGTTGCCTTGCTGAGGGGGTACTTCCCCCTTCCATGAGGCACTCAGCTGTGATTCTTCTTTCAAAGGGTAAAGATCCTTCGATGATTGAGAATTGGCGCCCCATCAGCCTTCTTAATGTCGATAGAAAGATACTGGCAAAGATCATTTTCTGGTGCCTATCGTCAGTAGCAGAGCCTTTGCTTTCTCGCCATCAGCACTGTTCGGTCCAGGGTAGGTGCACCTTCACAGCAGTTTTAGCTGTCCGGGAGGCCTTGGAGCGATGCAGGGCTGCAGGCTGGGGAAAGTATTTGCTGACATTGGATCAGGCAAAAGCTTTTGATCGTGTTAACCATGAGTACCTGTGGTTGCTCCTTAGTAAGTACGGTCTGCCGGGTGGTTTTGTCAATTGGTTAAAAGTCTTGTATAAGGGGGCAGAAAGCTTTCCTCTTGTTAATGGTTGGGTTGGGCAGTCCTTTGAGGTTGGCTCCGGGGTGCGCCAGGGTTGTCCCCTGAGTCCCCTGCTCTATGTGTTTGCAATCGACTCCTTCATCAGGAGGCTAGAGAGCGGCATGTTGTGTGGGGTGCCAGTGGGGCTCCCAGGTGAGCCGCCTTTGAGGGTTGTTGCCTATGCGGACGATGTGTCAGTGATTGTCACCGGGGCGGATGAAGCAGAGGAGGTGGTCTCTCTGACATCACGGTATTCTGAAGCATCAGGCTCCAAGATCAATCAGGAAAAGAGTGAAGTCTTCTGGATGGGAAAGGAAGGTGAGGGTTTTGATCTCCCGGACACCTTTCCAGTGCCCCAGGAAAGAATTAAGATTCTAGGCATTGAATTTGGACCTGGCGATTATGGCCTCAAAAACTGGGAAGGCAGACTGGAAATTGCCAATACTAAGGTGGTCAGCTGGAAGAGATGGAAGTTATCTATGAGGGAAAGGGTTGATCTGATTAAGACTTACCTGATTCCGATCTTCTTGTATGTCAGCTTTGTCTGCATCTTGCCAGTTTCTCTCTATGCTAGGGTCAGTAGTGTGTTCTTCCAGATGTTGTGGGGGAACAGACTGAACCCCATCAAGAGGAATGTCACCTATCTATCCAGGAGGGAGGGTGGCTTAGGTATGGTCAACCCAGTTCTTTTCTTTTCACTGCTTTTTCTCAAGTTTAATATTGGTAATATGCTTGCAGTGGAACCTCCTGGATGGGCAGGCATATTTAGATCTTGGTTTAGGCCTTTTCTACGACTTTGGGAAGAAGGTGGCCAAGTGAAGAATCTCAGGGGTCATCGTGGTCAGCTACCAGCCTATGTCGCTCCGTGCCTGAAGTTATTATGGCAGTGGCGATTGTCGGCTGAAGATCTCAGATCGGTTCCGAGGAAAGTCCTTATGAGCCGAGTCTTGAGTGAAGTCTTTCATGACCCATTGGCCTTAAGGGATTGCCCAGGTACAGTTTTGAGGGCAGGGTTAAGACTTATTAATTTGGACAGAGTACCCCCTAAATTCAGGGTTCTGGCCTGATTGTGCTTCCATGGGAGGCTCTATGTTAGGGGCAATTTGAAATTCCGCAGTGGGGTGGATCGTAGCTGTCCTCGGGAGGAGTGTGCAGGTGAGGAGGAGACTATGGACCATTTTCTGCTTCATTGCCCCTTTAACATAGAGGTGTACAAACAGGTGGGGCGGGCCCTCGGTGTCCCTCTCCTCTCCAGGCTGGGTTATGCTGAGTGGGTGTACGGAGCATTCAATACTGGTGGTGGTTTTTGTTTAGATACACTTTTTCTAGTTAGCCTAGTAGTCCGTTATTTCACTTGGAACGCACGGTGTCAGGTCAGCATTCGGCATAAAATCCTTCCTGTTCAGGTGGTGGTGTATGACATTCTGCATGAGGTGGAGAAGATTCGGGTACTTGAGAGAGACAAGCGGAGTCAGGGGGCTTGGTTGAAGGCGTGGAGGGGTTTCAAGCCTCCCTGACTGCCAGGAGTCTCTTTCCCGGGTGTGGCTGTCTGTCTCTTATCACCCTAGATTATTATTTTTTTTGGGGATTAATTTTTGATAAATGGCTGCGTACATAGGTGATGGGTTGTGCCTCTTAGGCCCTCTCTGCTGCTTTATGTAAATAATTTTGGTAGTGGATTATGTATATATTGTATATATTCTGAACATAGATGTGTATTCCTTGGATTTCTGTTGAAGTTTTGTACTATGGTTTTGTTTTTTACTTTTGTATAAAATTGGTTGCTTGATTCTTTTTAATAAAAGATCAATAGTGCCCCAAGGGCCGGATAAAGCCAAGCAAAGGGCCGCAGTTTGGAGACCACTGTTGTAGACAATGGGTATTATTAATAATAAATAAACAGTGTCAGGTCTCATACAGCGCATGCAGGGCTGCCAATAAGAGGGTAGCACCAGCCCTCCTGTATGGGGGCCCGGGCAGCTTTATGGTGGAGGCAGTCCCAAAAGCTGCTGATCAAAACTCGATCCTGATCACCCCTGTGTTCATTCATAAATGAAGCATAGTCAACATGTTTACTATGCTTCAGTTTGTGAATGACAAGGAACCTCTGTACAGAGAGTCTCCTGTTCATTCACTCTGCAGTGCAGCTGAGGCTGTAGATCCCGGGTGCTCAACCTGCGTCCCTCCAGCTCTTTCTGAAATACAAGTCCCATGAGGCATTGTAGGGCTGACAAGCATGACTCCCAAAGGCTGAGGCATGATGGGACTTGAAGTTTCGGAACGGCTGGAGGGCAGCAGGTTGAGCACCCATGCCGTAGAGAAAGGATTGGGACTGTCAGGTAGGCTGTTTTGGGGGCCCCATGGCTTCTAACAGCGGCCCCCAAGCGCATGCGTAAGATCTGGCACTGTCTTCATTGATGGTCCAGCAGAAGAAGAATTCATTGATGGTCCAGCAGAAGAAGAACCCACCGATGGTGCCTCTGGGATTATAGGAAGATGGAGAAGCATCTGGCAACATGACAAGTAATTATAATTAGATGTGTTTATTCTTTCTTCAAAAGAAGGGGGAGGGGCGTGGTCCGCTTTAATGCTACCGCCCCATAGGGGCACTAAGCAAGGCTGGGTGTATCTTCACAACCAGCACACTACCCCCCCCACCCGGCCAGGGCTCCTCCACACAAAATCAAACCAGGCCCAGGTTGCTCCAATTTTCCCATCAGACACCCTGGACAAGAAAATGAAAAGAAAAATGGAAAAGAAATGAAATGAATTTACATAATTGCAGCCCATTGCATAAAAAAGTGCCACGTCCCGGGGCTGAATCAGCTGAGAGGAGGACTAATGAGAACAAATAGAATATTCAGCAGTTTTGAAGCATTGAGTGCGAATCAAATAAAGACGGGACTTTCATCTGGGGAAACAAACGTCCTTTTTGCGCTATAAATAAACAAAGAGCGACAATTTTGAAAAAAAAAAAAAAAAAACGATTTTTCTTACTTTTTGCTATAATACATATCCAAAAAATAAATAAATAAAAAAACGAATTTATTCATCAATTTAGGCCAATATGTATTCTTCTACATATTTTTGGTAAAAGCGTATTTTGATTGCTTTGCGCAAAAGTTATAGCGTCTAGTCTACAAACTATAGTCTACAAACTATGGGATAGATTTAGGGACTTTTTTTAATTGTTTCTACCAGCGATCTGCGATTTTTAGCGGGACTGCGACATTGCGGCAGACAAATCTGACCCCAAATGACACTTTTTGGGGACCAGTGACATTATTACATTGATCAGTGCTATAAAGAATGCACGTAAAAATTATGTCGGCAGGGAAGGGGTTAACACTAGGGGGAGATCAAGGGGTTAACTGTGTTCTCCCAGCGTGTTCTAACTGTAGGGGGGGATGGGCTACCTGGGACATGAGAGAGATCACTGTTCACGATGATTAAGAACAGTAGATCCCTGTCATGTCCCCTGTAAGAATGGGGATCCGTCTTGTTTACAAAGGCAGATCCACATTCTGCCTCTGTATTAGGCGATCACGGCCCACCAGCGGACATTGAGTCCGCCCAACCTGCGGGCATGCTCCCGCAGCGGGCGCCAGAGCGCGCCGCCGGTGGCGCGTGCCCGACTGCAACTGCGCCTGCGCAAGCCAACGTACAATGACGGCAGTTCGCGCAAGAGAGCCAACCTGCAGCAGTACAACTGCGGCTGGCGGTCGTTAATTGGTTAAGCATCGAGTCATGGGGACCATTCTGAATGACACGCACACCCAATTTCTGAAAGTACGGGAACCATGGCTCACACATAATGCTGATTTGCATCTGGACCCTTCTTTGCTTTCAACCTGACAAGACACTTGTGGTGGTCTTCCTCCCTCTCTTCTCTTCTACTTCCCCTCTTTCTTCTCTTGATGTGGTCTTGTTTTTTTGCTTACTTTTTTCATGTCTTGCTTTGGGCTCTTATAAGCTTTAAGCCCCCAGTGCCCAGCAATGCAGCCAATTTTTTGAGATATGACTACCAAATGTTATGAAGATAAGATAGAGAAAAAACAGAGTGCAGGTCTCAGGAGTGTGCTACATAAAGAATGCAGGGTTCAGGAGTGCGCTACATAAAGAATGCAGGGCTCAGGAGTGCGCTACATAAAGTATGCAGGGCTCAGGAGTGTGCTACATAAAGAATGCAGGGCTCAGGAGTGCGCTACATAAAGAATGCAGGGCTTAGGAGTGTGCTACATAAAGAATGCAGGGCTCAGGAGTGTGCTACATAAAGAATGCAGGCCTCAGGAGTGTGCTACATAAAGAATGCAGGGTTCAGGAGTGTGCTACATAAAGAATGCAGGGCTCAGGAGTGCGCTACATAAAGTATGCAGGGCTCAGGAGTGCGTTACATAAAGAATGCAGGGCTCAGGAGTGTGCTACATAAAGAATGCAGGGTTCAGGAGTGCGCTACATAAAGAATGCAGGGCTCAGGAGTGCGCTACATAAAGAATGCAAAATGCAGGGCTCAGGCGTGTGCTACATAAAGAATGCAGGGCTCAGGAGCAGGCTACATAAAGACTGCAGGGCTCAGGAGCAGGCTACATAAAGACTGCAGGGCTCAGGAATGCGCTACATAAAGAATGCAGGGCTCAGGAGTGTGCTACATAAAGAATGCAGAGCTCAGGAGTGTGCTACATAAAGAATGCAGGGCTCAGGAGCAGGCTACATAAAGACTGCAGGGCTCAGGAATGCGCTACATAAAGAATGCAGGGCTCAGGAGTGCGCTACATAAAGAATGCAGGGCTCAGGAGTGTGCTACATAAAGAATGCAGGGTTCAGGAGTGTGCTACATAAAGAATGCAGGGTTCAGGAGTGCGCTACATAAAGAATGCAGGGCTCAGGAGTGCGCTACATAAAGAATGCAGAATGCAGGGCTCAGGAGTGCGCTACATAAAGAACGCAGGGCTCAGGAGTGTGCTACATAAAGAATGCAGGGCTCAGCGCATTCCTGAGCCCTGCATTCTTTATGTAGTGCACTCCTGAGCCCTGCATTCTTTATGTAGCGCACTCCTGAGCCCTGCATTCTTTATGTAGCACACTCCTGAGCCCTGCATTCCTTATGTAGCGCACTCCTGAGCCCTGCATTGTTACTCTTTGTTAGGGCTCAGGAGTGTGCTACATAAAGAATGCGGTGCTAAGAAGGCTCAACATCAAGAATGCAGGGATAAGGAGTGCGCTACAAAAATAATGCAGGGCTCAGCAGTGCGCTACATAAAGAATGCAGAGCTCAGCAGTGCATTACATAAAGAATGCAGGGCTCAGGAGTGCATTACATAAAAAAAGAAAACACCCAGCAATGCAGCCTCACCAGTGCCCAGCAATGAAGCCTCACCTGTGCCCAGCAATTCAGCCTCACCAGTGCCCAGCAATTCAGCCTCACCAGTGCCCAGCAATTCAGCCTCACCAGTGCCCAGCAATGCAGCCTCACCTGTGCCCAGCAATGCAGCCTCACCTGTGGGATCAGAGAGAGGAGAGGAAGAGGAGAGCCCGTGTTCTGTCAAATTGGCCAACTCGTCAGAAACTCCAACCACGTCACTTCCGATTTATTTAAACCATCAGTAGTTGCAGATTTTGATAAATTGCTGTTTGGACACAACAGCGGCAACCGAATAGAGTCCAGTACAGGAAGATTTAGCTGTTTTGACAGCACAGCGGCTAACGAGGACAAAGTTGTCACCGCCTCGGAGGTGGCCATTTTGTTGGCTAGTATCAGTGAGGAGTAACAATCCCCACTCATAATATCGTGCATCAGACTGTAGTCGTGTTTTGCGTCCAAACAGCAATTCGTCAAAATCTCCAATTTTTGATTGTTTAAAGAAGTTAAGTAGCTGGAGTTTCTGACGAGTTGGCTAGTTTGACAGAACACCAGCTGGTTCATAATGCATGCTATCTTCACCTGCTGTGACAGCTTTAATTTGAATTGCCAGGTGCCCACGTCACACAAGTCCAGCCTCCTGGATCGGCTCCTTCCTATAGACAGTACATGTCCCGGCATTGGACAAGTGTGCTGTCTATAAAAGGAACCAAACCAGGAGGCTGGACTTGTGCGACGACGGGCGCCCGGTGAATCGAATTAAAGCTGTCTCAGCAGGCGACACCGGCCTGACACCCCCCCAGGAAAAATCACCTCTCCCCCCTCCCTCCTTGCAATCTTCTGGGACAAGTCACAGGTCCCAGTGTGCTCCCAGCTGTGAAGCCACACCTGGGCGCCCACAGAAAGAATGCCGACACCGTGGAGAGGAGGGGGGAGAAGAACAGGGCTTCGTACGTCCGCATCTCTGGACCATGGGACAGGTGACTATTAAAAGTCCGCACTTTTTGTAGCGCCTGACTTCTAATTATTTTTTTTTTCAGCGGAACTCCGCTTAAACAAACTTTGTATCAGATTCCTACCTTTTGTTGCTCGGAAGAAATAGCTGTTTGTTTCCCCATGCCCTGTGCTGACTGATTCTGAATAGGAGGGTCTGGTTCATTATAATCACTTGAGGCACTCTCAGTGTTCTGATGAGGAGAGTTGCAGTGTCTGCATCCCTTTTAGAAGTATTTAACTCTTGGGGAGTATCTCACCAAAACTGAAATTCCTTATTGCAGGGGATGCCTAAAATCTGACTTGTTGTATCTTAGTAGTACAGATTTCTGGGAAAACCAGTGAGCCAATCACGCAAGCAGATAATGACATTTCTGGGGGGGCATTCCATACAACCAACGGTGTGCAGAGCGCCTCCAGGTGGCCATGTTGCATTTTACAGAAAATTACAGCGGGCGGCTGCAGATGGAAAAGGAAAGGGAATTTTTGATAACATTCAATTACAATATGATTTGTGTCACAATTGTATATATATATATATATATTTTTTATTGCTATGTTTTTTTTTGTTATTTTTTCAATGAAAGTTACTTTATTGTGTAACCCTCCGTAATATTCATGGTTAGTTTCCTCTGTGCATAGAGCTCACTCCATCTGGCCTCATTGTTTTACATTTAATGATCGATCATGGATGGTGAGCATGATGACTGAAAACCATTTGTACTTCTCATCCCTACAGATGTCCATATCCAGAACCATTTGGATGATATATTAGACAGTCATAAAATCTTATCTCACCTCCCTCCTCGATCTCTTTATTGCTAACTCATTTAATCTACTCGCCATTACCGAAACCTGGATTCACGAATCCGACACTGCGTCTTCTGCTGCCCTCACTCCCCCAGACCCAGTGGACGCAAAAGAGGGGATGTTGGATTCCTTTTAGCCCCACATGAAACCTTTCAGGTACGTCACCCACAGGGGCGTAACTACCACCATAGCGACCCATGCGGGCGCTATGGGGCCCGCAGCCGAGTGGGGCCCAGTGAGGATGAGAGCACCGCCGGCACAGTCTCCCAGCCAGGGGAAGAGAGAGGAAAAGAAGAGGCGAGCTGTCCGGATCAGCAGAGAGCTGAATTGCCCGATGTAAGAGCTTTCATTAGAACTTCCAGTGTTCCCGGGGCTCACGTCACATAGCTCCACCTTTTGGCCCGGTGCCAAGAGGTGGGGCTATGTGACGATAAACCCCGGGAAGATAGGAAATTCAAATGAAAGCTATTACAGTGGGCAATCCCGCTCTCTGCTGATCCGGGTGGCTTGCCTCTTCCTCTGAGTAGGTGGGGCTGTATGGGGCACAGGCAGACCAGGCTGTATAGTGCACAGGTCACGCTGCATTGGGCACAGGTCACGCTGCATTGACACTAGGGCAGCTGTGGGGGGGGGGGCTGTTTGCAGGGGGGCCCCATACAACATTTTGCTATGGGGCCCTGCTATTTCTAGTTACGCCCCTGGTCACTCACCTCCCTCTCTGTCACTCTCCTTATTTGAGGTGCACTGCATTCGTCTCTTCTCCCCAGTTTCTCTAAGAATAGCTGTGATCTACAGGCCCCCTGGTGTGGTATCAACCTTTCTTGATGACTTCTCTGCCTGGCTACCCTACTTTCTCTCTTCTGAAATTCCCACAATCATTCTTGGGGACTTTAACATCCCTACTAATACTAACATTCCTGCAACTTCCTAACTTCTCAGTCTAACCTCCTCCTTTGACCTGAAGCAATGGATACATGCTCCTACTCACTCCTACTCCTACTCACTCTGAAGGCAATACCCTTGACCTCGTCTTTTCCCACCTATGCACTCCATGCAACCTCTCCAACTATACTTACCCTCTCTCCGATCACTACCTTTTAAATTTCAGTCTCTCCCTCTCCGCCGCCTCCTCTCCCTCCAAGCACCTAACGGTTACCTGTAGAAACCTTCACCATCTCAACCCTTCTCTTCTCTACTGTGCGACTAACCACCTCTATGACAAAATCGCACCCCTGTCCTGCACCGACCTAGCCACTTCTGTCTACAACACTTCACTTCTAGCCTCACTGGCCCCCTACACACAGAATCAGGCCCAGTCCCCTTCAATCTTGGCAAACAGATGATACTAGATGTCCGAAAAAACACAGCCCTCTCGTGCTCTCGTGTGCCTGTGGCGTAAGACGAAGTCCCAGAAAGATTTCAGCCAGTATAAATCTGCCCTCCAAAAATACAATTCCAGCCTCCTCCTGCCAAGCAGACCGATTCCATCTCTCTCATTAACACCATATCATCCCGTCCCCGTCAACTCTTCTCTACCTTCAACTCTCTACTTCGTCCTCCACTGCCTCCACCCACCAACTCACTCACAGCCCAGGAGATCGCCAATCACTTCAAATAGAAGATTGATACAATTCGCAAGGAGATCTCTACTGTTCAGATACCCTCCACACTTTACACCTCATGCCCACAGATACAATCATTACTTCCCTCTTTCAACCCCACCACTATAGATGAGGTTGCTAAATTACTTGCTAACGTCCATCTTATCACCTGCCCTCTGGATCCTGTTCCCTCAAAAATGCTACATTCACCCTCTAGCTCTATTCTACACTCTCTAACCCACATCTTCAATCTCTCCCTCTCTTCTGGCATCTTCCCCAACTCTTTAAAACATCCACTTGTCAGCCCCATACTTAAAAAGCCCCTCACTGGACCCATCCAAACTTAACAACCTACGCCCTATTTCCTTGCTCCCCTTTTTATCCAAACTCCTTGAATGTCTAGTCTACAACCAACTGAGCGTCCACCTTGCTGATAATAGCCTTCTTGATCCCCTTCAGTCTGGATTTCGTCCTCAACATTCCACAGAAACTGCTCTCTTAAAACTAACAAACGATCTACTAACGGCTAAAACTAAGGGACACTATTCTGTACTCCTACCTGGACCTCTCTGCTGCTTTTGGTAAGGTTGACCACCCCCTCCTCCTCAAAAAACTCCACTTCTTTGGTCTCCGTGACTGTGCTCTTCGCTGGTTCTCTACCTACTTATCCAACCGCACCTTTAGCGTTACTTACATATCTACTTCCTCCTCTTCCTTTCTCTGTTGAGGTCCCCCAAGGTTCTGTTCTTGGACCTCTCCTATTTTCAATATACACCTCCTCCCTGGGTCAGCTGACAGCCTCCCACAACTTCCAATACCATCTCTATGCTGACGACACTCAAATCTACTGCTCTACCCCTCAACGCACTCCATCAGTCTCCTCACGTATCACTAATTTACTAACAGACATATCAGTTTGGATGTCACACCACTTCCTCAAACTCAATCTATCCAAAACTGAACTTATCATTTTTCGTCCCCCACGAATTTCAAAAGAGCCAACTTCCCTAAACTACAAACCTTGCTAAAAGGCATAAATTGGGATAAAATATTAGGAACAAAGAATATGGAGGAGAGATGGGTTTGCTTTAAGAGCATATTAAATAAGGGCATTAGCCAATGTATCCCATTGGGTAATAAATTTAAAAGAGCGAACAAACATTCTGGATGGCTTAACTCCAATGTAAAAATGCATATAAAAGCAAAGGAGAAGGCCTTCAAAAAATACAAGGTTGAGGGATCATCCACAGCATTCAGAATTTATAAAGAATGCAATAAGAAATGTAAGGGTGCAATTAGGTTGGCTAAGATAGAACATGAAAGACACATAGCGGAGGAGAGCAAAAAAAATCCCAAGAAATTCTTTAAGTATGTAAACAGTAAAAAAGGGAGGACAGACCATATTGGCCCCATAAAGAATGAGGAAGGACATCTGGTTACAAAGAATGGGGAGATGGCAAAGGTATTGAATTTATTCTTCTCCTCAGTCTTCACGAGTGAATCGGGGGACTTCAGTAACCAAAACTGCAGTGTTTATCCTCATGACACAACACAGGAAGCACCTACATGGTTAACAGAGGACGGAATTAAAATTAGACTTGAGAAACTTAACATTAATAAATCACTGGGACCAGATGGCTTGCATCCGAGGGTACTTAGGGAACTCAGTCAGGTGATGGCCAGACCGTTGTTCCTAATTTTTACAGACAGTCTATTGACTGGAATGGTACCAGCTGATTGGAGAAAAGCCAATGTAGCACCAATATTTAAAAAGGGCCCAAAAAACATCCCTGGGAATTACAGACCAGTTAGCCTAACATCAATAGTATGTAAACTCTTGGAGGGGATGATAAGGGACTATATACAAGATTTTAGTAATAAGAATGATATCATTAGCAGTAATCAGCATTGATTCATGAAGAATCGTTCTTGCCAAACCAATCTATTAACCTTCTATGAGGAGGTGAGTTGCCATCTAGATAAAGGAAGGCCCGTAGACGTGGTGTATCTGGATTTTGCAAAAGCATTTGACACAGTTCTCCATAAACGTTTACTGTACAAAATAAGGTCTGTTGCCATGGACCATAGGGTGAGTACATGGATTGAAAACTGGCTACAAGGGCGTGTTCAGAGGGTGGTGATAAATGGGGATTACTCAGAATGGTCAGGGGTGGGTAGTGGGGTTCCCCAGGGTTCTGTGCTGGGACCAATCCTATTTAATTTGTTCATAAACGATCTGGAGGATGGGATAAACAGTTCAATCTCTGTATTTGCAGATGATACTAAGCTAAGCAGGGCAATAACTTCTCCGCAGGATGTGGAAATCTTGCAAAAAGATCTGAACAAATGAATGGGGGAGGGGCGACTACATGGCAAATGAGGTTCAATGTAGAAAAATGTAAAATAATGCATTTGGGTGGCAAAAATATGAATGCAATCTATAGACTGGGGGGAGAACCTCTGGGGGAATCTAGGATGGAAAAGGACCTGGGGGTCCTAGTAGATGATAGGCTCAGCAATGACATGCAATGCCAAGCTGCTGCTAATAAAGCAAACAGAATATTGGCATTAAAAGGGGGATCAACTGCAGAGATAAAACGATAATTCTCCCGCTCTACAAGACTCTGGTCCGGCCGCACCTGGAGTATGCTGTCCAGTTCTGGGCACCAGTCCTCAGGAGGGACGTACTGGAAATGGAGCGAGTACAAAGAAGGGCAACAAAGCTAATAAAGGGTCTGGAGGATCTTAGTTATGAGGAAAGGTTGTGAGCACTGAACTTATTCTCTCTGGAGAAGAGACGCTTGAGAGGGGATATGATTTCAATTTACAAATACTGTACTGGTGACCCCACAATAGGGATAAAACTTTTTCGCAGAAGAGAGTTTAATAAGACTCGTGGCCACTCATTACAATTAGAAGAAAAGAGGTTTAACCTTAAACTACATAGAGGGTTCTTTACTGTAAGAGCAGCAAGGATGTGGAATTCCCTTCCACAGGCGGTGGTCTCAGCGGGGAGCATTGATAGCTTCAAGAAACTATTAGATAATCACCTGAATGACCGCAACATACAGGGATATACAATGTAATACTGACACATAATCACACACATAGGTTGGACTTGATGGACTTGTGTCTTTTTTCAACCTCACCTACTATGTAACTATGTAACATGCCTCTCTCCCTGATCTCTCTGTCAAGATCGATGGCACAACTATAAGCCCATCCCCACATGCCAAGGTCCTAGGAGTAGTCCTGAGCTCTGAACTCTACTTTAAGCCCCACGTCCAATCACTGTCCAACGCTTGCCTCCTCAACCACCGCAACATCTCCAAAATACGCCCCTTTCTAACCAATGACACAACAAAGCTCTTAATTCACTCGCTGGTCATCTCTCGCCTTGACTACTGCAACTCCCTTCTCATTGGTCTACCTTTACATAGTCTATCCCCACTTCAGTCCATCATGAATGCTGCTGCCAGACTCTTCCACCTTACCAACCACTCTGTGTCTGCTACTCCTCTCTGTCAATCCCTCCACTGGCTTCCGCTCACCCAACAAATTAGTTTCAAAATACTAACAACTACTTACAAAGCCATCCACAACTCTGCCCCCAGCTACATCACTGACCTAGTCTCAAAATGCCAACCTACTCGTTCTCTTCGTTCTACTCAAGACCTCCTGCTCTCTAGCTCTCTCATCACCTCCTCCCATGATCATCTCCAGGACTTTTCCAGAGCCTCTCCAAGCCTATGGAACTCCTTACCCCAATCTGTCCGTCTATCTTCTACTCTATTAGCTTTTAGACGATCCCTAAAAACCCTTCTCTTCAGAGAAGCCTACCCTACCCACACCTAACAACTGTATATTCATTTTGTCCATCTGATCATCCCCCACAGCTACTGCCCTTTGTTCCACTTGACCCTCCCTTCTAGATTGTAAGCTCTAACGAGCAGGGCCCTCTGATCCCTCCTGTATTGAATTGTATTGTAATTTACTGTCTTCCCTGATGTTGTAAAGCTTTGTGCAAACATAAAAATCCTGTATAACAATAATAATAATAATAATAAATTCTGACAGAGAGAACACAACTTCATATATTGCTTCCCCCTGGTGCTGCCAGAGACCGTTTTGCATAGGTGTTAGGCCTGAAGAATATGTAAAACCCCCAAACATTATATATTGTCTAAATAAAAAATATTTTTTTATTTGCACATCTTATGATTCAAGCACTTTTTTTCACTTTTTTAATTTTTTGGGGTTTTTTTTGTATTATTAGCAGAAAGAGGACATTTTGATATATACTTATACTTTTTTGTACTATGTTCTTACAGCTTTTTGGACTTTTTTTTATTAATTAACTTACCATTTGATTGATCGATTTGGACTTTTTGATTGATGAATTTGATGAATTTGGACTTTCACACATATTTATTGGTTTTATATATGTACTTTATTTTGTTCCGAATTGCACTTCATGTGAATATTTTCTTTCCTATTCACTTTATTACATGGTGCGAGACTCATTATAAAAAAAAATAATAATTGCAGCGCTGCAATTATTATTATTTATTATTTTTTACATTTTATATTATATATATTATATAGTATATGTTATATTATACATTATTCATTATTATTTATGATTGTGTAAATTTTATATATTATATATTATATTATATTATTCAATTTGCATTATTTTTCATTCGTTTTTTAAAATGTATATATTATATATTATATGTTATAATATACATTATTCATTATTATTTTGTAAATGTTATATATTATATTTTATAGATTTGTAAATATTATTCATTATTTTTAAAATTTTAATATTATATATTATATGTTATATTATACATTAATCATTATTATTTTGTGAATGTTATATATTATATATTATATTATACTATACATTTTTAATTAGTATTCATTATTTTTTTAAATTTATATATTATATGTTTTATATATTATATGTTATATTATACATTATTCATTATTTTGTAAATGTTATATATTATATTATATTATTCAATTTGAATTATTTTTCATTCTTTTTTTTATTTATATATTATATACTTTATGTATTATATGTTATATTTTACATCATTCATTATTCATTATTATTTTGTAATTATTTTGTTATATATTATATATTATATTTTATAGATTTGTAAATATTATTCATTATTTTTTAAATTTAAATATTATATATTTTATATATTATATGTTATATTATACATTATTCATTATTATTTTGTGAATGTTATATATTATATATTATACTATACATTTTTAGTTATTATTCATTATTTTTTAAATGTATATAGTATATATTTTATATATTATATGTTATATTATACATTATTAATTATTATTTTGTAAATTTTATATATTATATCGGGGGGACCCGATGCGCGTGGTCGGCGGCCGCGATTTCCGCCAGCCACCCGCGATCCTGGAAAAGAGAGCCAGAACGGGGATCTGTCAATGTAAACAGACAGATCCCCGTTCTGACAGGGGAGGAGAGAGAGACCTGCTGTTCCTAGTGATTAGGAACAGCGATCTCTCTCCTCCTCCAGTCAGTCCCCTCCCTCCACAGTTAGAAACACCTCCCTGGGAACACATTTAACCCCTTGATCGCCCCCTAGTGTTAACCCCTTCCAGTGACATTTGTACAGTAATCAGTGTATTTCTATAGCACTGATCGCTGTATAAATGTCAATGGTACCAAAAATGTGTCAAAAGTGTCTGATCTGGGATATTTATTATAGCAAAAAGTAAAAAATATTGGTCTTTTTTTATCTATAGCGCAAAAAATAAAAACCGCAGAGGTGATCAAATACCACCAAACGAAAGCGATATTTGTGGGGACAAAAAGGATGTCAATTTTATTTGGGTACAGCATTGCACGACCGCGCAATTGTCAGTTAAAGCAACGCAGCGTCGTATCGCAAAAAAAATGGCCTGGTCATTAAGGGGGAAAACCTTCCGGTCTGTAAGTGGTTAAAAAAAGAACAAAAAAAAAACGAACCTTTACAATCACTTTAATTTAAAGTGTCAGTAAACCCCCATCATAAAAAACGATCAAAAAATGGTGTATTCCATGCTGGTCATACTCACTCATAACAATGAGATTCCTTTTCTGAATTCTGCAAAAGACCTGGTTGATCCCTCTGCTCTCTATCTCCCCTTCCTGTCCATGTCCCCCACTGCAGTTGGGGATTTTGCAGAGCAGTGTTGGCAGCTCTGCACATGCTCAGTACTCAGTGGAGTTTCTATGCTGAGCATTTCCTCCCTATCTCATCTGAGCAGTCCATGTGACTATAGACTCACACATGTGGGCGTATACACATGTATACTCGATGCTAGATGCCCACTAACCAGCTAAACGCAATGGGGGGCGGGATATTACATGTAGACTGATGGAGGCTTCACCTCCCTCTTATCACACCACATTATTTCCAAAAAATAATAAAGATTTGATTTCAAGTATATACTTATATGACAATTTAAAACAGTTTATTGACATTAATTATTTATTTTTACTCTGTAATCCAAAGGCTGTTTTTTTTTTTTTTTTTTTATGTTGAACATGTGATGACCAACAGCAGAGGACTAGAAGCTCCTCCTGCCACTGTTTCCCTTCCACCAGAAAGACCAACAGCCGGTTTGGGAGGACCGATAAAAAGGATATTGGGAGCCATTCACTTTTGTCTTTTTAAAGTTTTATTGCAGAACAGTGAAGGAGGTGGGGGTTGGGGGTTGGGGGGTTGGGGGTCCCGGGTCCCGGCGTAGCAGATCTCTTACAGACTCTCCAGATCAATGTCCAGCTTCACAGTGTCAGTAGTTGTACTGCAGCCCACATCACCAATCGCTCGATCACTTCGGCAGTCTCTACGGCTCACTACACACTCTTGACCCCTGCACCCTGTACGTTATTTTTATTCTGGACCCTTGTACGTTGTATGTGACTTTTTACCCCTGACCCCTTCACTCTGTACAATACAGACTTCTAACCCTGCACTCTGTACAATAAGCACTCCTGACCCTGCACTCTGTACAATAAGCACTCCTGACCCTGCACTCTGTACAATAAGCACTCCTGACCCTGCACTCTGTACAATACAGACTTCTGACCCTGCACTCTGTACAATAAGCACTCCTGACCCTGCACTCTGTACAATACAGACTTCTGACCCTGCACTCTGTACAATAAGCACTCCTGACCCTGCACTCGGTACAATAAGCACTTCTGACCCTGCACTCTGTACAATAAGCACTCCTGACCCTGCACTCTGTACAATAAACAATCATGACCCCTGAACTCTATGTTACTTTTACTCCTGACCCTGCACTCTGTACAATACACACTCCTGACCCTGCACTCTGTACAATAAACAATCATGACCCCTGAACTCTATGTTACTTTTACTCCTGACCCTGCACTCTGTACAATACACACTCCTGACCCTGCACTCTATATGTGCACTCCTGATCACTCCTGATCCCTGCAGTCTGTACAATAAACACGCTTGACCCCTGCACTCTTTACGTATGTTACGTTTACTCCTGCACTCTGTACAATACACACTCCTGATCCCTGCACTCTGTGCATTGCACACTCCTGACCTCTGTACAGGGGGTTTTGGGCAGTGAGTGCAGTGGTTTGGGACACGCCCCCTCACTGCACACTCCAGATCTATGGCTGGAATCCAGCGGGCCGTGGCTTCATGTCTGCTCTGACATCTAATGCTCCAACATGCCTAACATACATTCTACCTGCTAGAAAGCAAGCAATTGGCCATGCATGTGCAGTACACACGCCATGCCAGCCATGGGCAGCTGGAACAAGGGGGCAGAGAATGGGCCCATTCTATGTCATTTATTAGCAGTGGGGGAGGGGGCGTAGTTTTCATCCTTGCCCTGACGCTGGAAGTCCCACTACTGATCAGAAGCCCCGGTCTACCAGGACTAAGGATATCAGAATAAATAGGTTTTCATCCATTTGTCTACGCGGTGATGTGACTCGCCGGTGATGTGACTCCACGGTGATGTGACTGGGCGATGATATGACTCCACGCTGATGTGACTCAGCGATGATGTGACTCCACGGTGATGTGACTGGACGATGATATGACTCCACGCTGATGTGACTCAGCGATGATGTGACTCCACGGTAATGTGACTCGGCGATGATGTGACTCCACGCTGATGTGACTCGGCGATGATGTGACTCCACGGTGATGTGACTGGGCGATGATATGACTGCACGCTGATGTGACTCGGCGATGATGTGACTCCGCGATGATATGACTCCACGCTGATGTGACTCGGCGATGATGTGACTCCACGGTGATGTGACTCGGCGATGATGTGACTCCACGCTGATGTGACTCGGCGATGATGTGACTCCACGCTGATGTGACTCGGCGATGATGTGACTCCACGGTGATGTGACTCGGCGATGATGTGACTCCACGCTGATGTGACTCGGCGATGATGTGACTCCACGGTGATGTGACTCGGCGATAATGTGACTCCGCGGTGATGTGACTTCGCGGTGATGTGACTCGACGATGATATGACTCCACGCTGATGTGACTCGGCGATGATGTGACTCCGCGGTGATGTGACTTTGCGGTGATGTGACTCGACGATGATGTGACTTGGCGGTGATGTGACTCGACGATGATGTGGCTCCGCGGTGCTGTGACTCCGCGGTGATGTGACTTTGCGGTGATGTGACTCGACGATGATGTGACTTGGCGGTGATGTGACTCGACGATGATGTAACTCTGCAGTGATGTGACTCGGCAATGATGTGACTCTGCGGTGATGTGACTCCACGGTGATGTGACTTTGCGGTGATGTGACTCGACGATGATGTGACTCCGCGGTGCTGTGACTCCGCGGTGATGTGACTTTGCGGTGATGTGACTCGGCGATTATGTAACTCTGCAGTGATGTGACTCGGCGATGATGTGACTCTGCGGTGATGTGACTTCGCGGTGATGTGACTCGACGATGATGTAACTCCTCTGTGATGTGAATTCGCGGTGATGTGACTCTGCGGTGATGTGACTCCACGGTGATGTAACTCCGCGGTGATGTGACTCCACAGTGATGTGACTTTGCGGTGATGTGACTCGCTGATGATGTGACTCCACAGTGATGTGACTCGGCGATGATGTAACTCTGCAGTGATGTGACTCGGCGATGATGTGACTCTGCGGTGATGTGACTTCGCGGTGATGTGACTCGGCGATGATGTAACTCCTCTGTGATGTGAATTCGCGGTGATGTGACTCTGCGGTGATGTGACTCCACGGTGATGTAACTCCGCGGTGATGTGACTCCACAGTGATGTGACTTTGCGGTGATGTGACTCGCTGATGATGTGACTCCACAGTGATGTGACTCGGCGATGATGTGACTCGGGGGTCATGAGACTCGGCAATGATGTGACTCCGCAGTGATGTGGACTCCGCCTATGTTTGCATTGTGGATCTGCTCATTACCATTATCAGAAATAGTTTTTTTTAGGACTAACAAATAAAAGGAAGTTCCTTGGATTTGGTGACACTTTGATTTATCTGGTAATCAGTCCTTGGATCTCCACCGTTCCCTTTGCTATTAGATCACCGCATTCCTCTGAAGTTTCCATTTCACTGTCATGAGCTCATGGCGGTCCCACCCAGCGTTGACCTTCTACCCCGGGAACATACGAGCCGAGAGCCTCTCCTGTCACTTCTCAGTATGTTGTCATCCCTCCACAGAGTCCGCCCCGGGCTCTCTAAACCGGTCAATTTCACACATGGAAGGCTTTGTCCATCTTCATCAACTTGTTGTGGAGATCAAAGGAGTTAATAAATTCGAATATATCTGGAAGGAAACCGTTTATCCCCAACCGGTTCTACACATCCCCCGCTAATGCGACCAATCCACACTGACACTGCTTTCCTAAACAGACATCCAGCTATATCTTCTGTGTACCTACCTGACTCAGAGACCCATCTATGTCCTCCATGTACCTACCTGACTCAGAGACCCAACAATGTCCTCCATGTACCTACCTGACTCAGAGACCCAGCAATGCCCCCCATGTAGCATGTAGCTACCTGACTCAGAGACCCAGCAATGTCCTCCATGTACCTACCTGACTCAGAGACCCATCTATGTCCTCCATGTACCTACCTGACTTAGAGACCCAACAATGTCCTCCATGTACCTACCTGACTCAGAGACCCAGCAATGCCCCCCATGTAGCTACCTGACTCAGAGACCCAGCAATGTCCTCCATGTACCTACCTGACTCAGAGACCCAGCAATGTCCTCCATGTACCTAACTGACTCAGAGACCCAGTTATGTCCTCCGTGTGCCTACCTGACTCAGAGACCCAGCTATGCCCTCCATGTACCTACCCGACTCAGAGACCCAGCAATATCCTCCATGTACCTACCTGACTCAGAGACCGAGCAATCTACTCCATGTACCTACCTGACTCAGTGACCCAGCAATGTCGTCCATGTACCTACTTGACTCCAAAACCCAGCAATACTCTCCATGTACCTACCTGACTTAGAGACCCAGCTATACCCTCCATGTAACTACCTGACTCAGAGACCCATCAATCTCCTCCCTGTACCTACTTGACTCATATACCCAGCTATGTTCTCCATGTACCTACCTGACTCTGAGACCCAGCTATGTCCTCCGTATGCCTACCTGACTCAGAGACCCAGCAGTCTACTCCGTGTACCTACCTGACTCAGTAACTCAGCAATGTGCTCCATGTACCTACCTGACGTGGAGACCCATCTATGTTCTCTGTGTGCCTACCTGATTCAGAGACCCAGCAATCTCCTCCACGTACCTATGTGACTCAGAGACCCAGCAATCTCCTCCATGTAGACAAAAACTCATCCAAGCTCACTCCAAGCACAATTGTAGAGCAATAAGCTGAATATCGGTGCTCAGGCTTGTTGTGTCCCATGAACATCAAAATAGTAACAAATGCCAGCAACACAATTGCTTCTTCTTACAAATCTTTATTTGGCACTAACAGCAGTGCTACATCAAAAGTGCTACTGCGTTTTGGCCGAAGCCTTCCTCATAGCATATCTCCTCCATATCTCAGAGATCCGACTATGCCCTCCATGGTACCTACCTCAATCAGAGACCCATCAATGTCCTTCATGTACCGACCTAATAGACCCAGAAATGCCTCCATGTACCTACCTGACTCAGAGACCCAGTAATATCCTCCATGTACCCTACCTGTGTTCTGTTAAAATTTGGCAGGTGCTGGCTTCCTATATTTACTGGTTGTTAAGGACACTGGTGGGTTCCCGGATCCTCTATTCACTGGTTGATAGGGACACTGGTGGGTGCTGGCTCCTATATTCACTGGTTGTTTAGGACACAGGTGGGTGCCTGCTCTTCTATTCACTTGTTGATAAGGGCACTGGCGGGTGCTGGCTCCTATATTCACTGGTTGTTAAGGACACTGGCTGGTGCTGGCTCCTATATTCACTGGTTGTTAAGGACACTGGTGGGTGCCGGCTCTTCTATTCACTGGTTGTTAAAGATACTGGCGGGTGCGGGCTCCTATATTCACTGGTTGATAAGGATACTGGCAGGTGCCGGATCCTATATTCACTGGTTGTTAAGGACACTGGTGGGTGCCGCCTCTTTTATTCACTGGTTGATAAGGACACTGGCGGGTGCTGTTTCCTATATTCACTGGTTGTTAAGGACACTGGTGGGTTCCTGCTCCTCTATTAACTGATTGATAAGGACACTGGTGGGTGATGGCTCCTATATTCACTGGTTGTTAAGGACACTGGTGGGTTCCAGCTCTTCTATTCACTGGTTCTAAAGGACACTGGTGGGTTCCGGCTCCTCTATTAACTGATTGATAAGGAAACTGGCGGGTGCTGGCTCTATTCACAGGTTGTTAAGGACACTGGCGAGTCCTGGCTCCTATATTCACTGGTTGTTAAGGACATTGGTGGGTGCCCGCTCTTCTATTCACTGGTTGTTAAGGACACTGGCGGGTGCTGGCTCCTATATTCACTGGTTGTTAAGGACACTGGCGGGTGCCGGTTCCTATAATCACTGGTTGATAATGATACTGGTGGGTGCCGGCTCTTCTATTCACTGGTTGTTAAGGATACTGGCGATACTCTATTCACTGGTTGATAAGGTGCTGGCTCCTATATTCACTGGTTGTTAAGGACACTGGCGGGTTCTGGGTCCTCTATTCACTGGTTAATAAGGACACTGGTAGGTGCTGACTCTTCTATTCACTGGTTGTTAAGGACACTGGTGGGTGCCCGCTCTTCTATTCACTGGTTGATAAGGGCACTGGCGGGTGCTGGCTCCTATATTCACTGGTTGTTAAGGACACTGGCGGGTGCTGGCTCCTATATTCACTGGTTGTTAAGGACACTGGCGGGTGCCGGTTCCTACAGTGCCTTGAAAAAGTATTCACACCCCTTGAAATTTTCCACATTTTGTCATGTTACAACCAAAAACGTAAATGTATTTTATTGGGATTTTATGTTATAGACCAACACAAAGTGGCACATCATTGTAAAGTGGAAGGAAAATGATAAATGGTTTTCCAAATTTTTTACAAATAAATATGTGAAAATTGTGGGGTACATTTGTATTCAGCCCCCCTGAGTCAATACTTTGTAGAATCCTGCAATTACAGCTGCAAGTCTTTTTGGGGATGTCTCTACCAGCTTTGCACATCTAGAGAGGGACATTTTTGCCCATTCTTCTTTGAAAAATAACTCAAGCTCTGTCAGATTGGATGGAGAGCATCTGTGAACAGCAATTTTCAAGTCTTACCACAGATTCTCAATTGGATTTAGGTCTGGACTTTGACTGGGCCATTCTATCACATGAATATGCGTTGATCTAAACCATTCCATTGTAGATCTGGCTGTATGTTTAGGGTCGTTGTCCTGCTGAATGGCGAACCTCCACTTTAGTCTCAAGTCTTTTGCAGACTATAACAGGTTTTCTTCTAAGATTGCCCTGTATTTGGCTCCATCCATCTTCCCATCAACTCTGACCAGCTTTCCTGTCCCTGCTGAAGAAAAGCATCCCCACAACATGATGCTGCCACCACCATGTTTCACGGTGGGGATGGTGTGTTCAGGGTGATGTGCAGTGTTAGTTTTCCGCAACACATAATGTTTTTGCTTTTAGGCCAAAAAGTTCAATTTTGGTCTCATCTGACCAGATCACCTTCTTCCACATGTTTGCTGTGTCCTCCACATGGCTTCTCACAAACTGCAAATGGGACTTCTTATGGTTTTCTTTCAACAATATCTTTCTTCTTGTCACTCTTCCATAAAGACCTGATTTGTGGAGAACACGACTAATAGTTGTCCTGTGGACAGATTCTCCCACCTGAGCTGTGGATCTCTGCAGCTCCTCCAGAGTTACCATGGACCTCTTGGCTCTTCTCTGATGAATGCTCTCCTTGCCCGGCCGGTCAGTTTAGGTGGACGGCCATGTCTTGGTAGGTTTGCAGTTGTGCCATACTCTTTCCATTTTCCGATGATGGATTGAACAGAGCTCTGTGAAATGTTTAAAGCTTGGGATATTTTTTTTATAACCTAACCCCGCTTTAAACTTCTCCATAACTTTATCTCTGACCTGTCTGGTGATTTCCTTGGCCTTCGTAAAGCTGTTTGTTTACTAGGGTTCTCTAACAAACCTCTGAGGGCTTCACAGAACAGCTGTATTTATACTGAGATTAAATTACACACAGGTGGGCTTTATTTAGTAATTAGGTGACTTCTGAGGGCAATTGGTTCCACCAGATTTTAGTTAGGGGTATCAGAGTAAAGGGGGCTGAATACAAATGCACACCACACTTGTCAGATATTTATTTGTAAAAAAATTGAAAAACCATTTATCATTTTCCTTCCACTTCACAATGATGTGCCACTTTGTGTTGGTCTATCACATAAAATTCCAATAAAATACATTTACGCTTTTGGTTGTAACATGACAAAATGTGGAAAATTGCAAGGGGTATGAATACTTTTTCAAGGCACTGTATATTCACTGGTTGATAAGGACACTGGTGTGTGCTGGCTTCTATATTAACTGGTTGTTAGGGACACTTGTGGGTGCTGGCTCTTCTATTCACTGGTTTTTAAGGACACTGGCGGGTGCTGGCTCCTATAGTCACTGCTTTATAAGGACACTGGCAGGTGCTGGCTCCTATATTTACTGGTTGATAGGGACACTGACGGGTGCTGGCTCCTATATTCACTGGTTGTTAAGGACACAGGTGGGTGCCGGCTCTTCTATTCACTGGTTGTTAAGGACACTCGTGGGTGCCTGCTCTTCTATTCACTTGTTGATAAGAACACTGGTGGTGCTGACTCCTATATTCACTAGTTGTTAAGGACACTAGCGGGTGCTGGCTTCTATATTCACTGGTTGTTAAGGACTCTGGCGGGTGCCGGCTCCTCTATTCACTGGTTGATAAGGACACTGGCGGGTGCTGGCTCCTATATTCACTGCTTTATAAGGACACGGGCAGGTGCTGGCTCCTATATTTACTGGAAAAATAAAAATAATAATGCGCCAACTAAAACAGAAAAAAAGCTGCCAACACAACAATCAGACTAATTGTACCCCAGTTGAAGTCCCGTAGGACGAAACGCGTAGGGTGGTTATGCCTGTCTTGCCACTTTCATTTTATAGCGCTTTTTATTGTTTTATACCTGACTGTGATGTTTAGGTCATGGTGTGCTGTATAGCTCTTGATTTTCAAATAAATGCTTTTTAATAAGCGGATTTACACTATGGGGAGGTTTTCTTTTTGAACCCCATTTTCTGAGGATCCATATCCGGTTTATGGAAGCGGTTTTTCCTGTAAGCAGTTCTTGATTGACCCCTCGGAGACCGGGAGTTGTTACAATCAGAGAGGTCGGTTGGTGAGTGTCGCGGATTCCCCCCAACATCTCCAGCTGCTGTGGAACCCTCTTCCTTATCCTAAGCCTGTTCGACCCCCAGGCCGCTGGCCGAGGGGTCCACCATTGCCGGTAAGGGTATTTTTGCCTATCCCGTCCATATATATGCAGGGCTCCTTATCCTGTGGACGCCATCCCCGGATTTGAGGCCTTTCTACCATTCATCTTGACAGCTACAGATCTTTTTATTTGTCATTGGACTGCAGTTATACTAGTTATCTATAATTATTTGCTGGACTTTTGGTCGTGACAGCAATGTATGTTGCTATGGTGCTTCATGTTTTTATATTTTTCATGTGTGTCACTACACTACTCACAAGTTTTGTTTAATTTACCATTTTTTGATTTGAGATTTTGGGGAAGAATTTCTCCACTTACTTCTTCACACTATTTATAGTGAGTTGATCCTACCAATGCTGATCCCCAACGCACACTAGAGTTTTTGATTAATCTATTCACACATTCCCCTATTCACTTATACATTACTTTCACTAGTATTATACACAAGTTATTTGGTGTTTCATTAAATACACTTTATTGAGCTGTTGTCCTCACGGATTTCCATTCTGTCAGGCTTTGCCCAATAACGCACATAACTATTTAGCGCCACACTTATTTATCCTATATTTACTGGTTGATAGGGACACTGACGGGTGCTGGCTCCTATATTCACTGGTTGTTAAGGACACAGGTGGGTGCCGGCTCTTCTATTCACTGGTTGTTAAGGACACTCGTGGGTGCCTGCTCTTCTATTCACTTGTTGATAAGAACACTGGTGGTGCTGACTCCTATATTCACTAGTTGTTAAGGACACTAGCAGGTGCTGGCTTCTATATTCACTGGTTGTTAAGGACTCTGGCGGGTGCCGGCTCCTCTATTCACTGGTTGATAAGGACACTGGCGGGTGCTGGCTCCTATATTCACTGGTTGATAAGGACACTGGTGGGTGCCGGCTCTTCTATTCACTGGTTGATAAGGACACTGGCGGGTACTGTCTCCTATATTCACTGGTTGTTAAGGACACTGGTGGGTTCCGGCTCCTCTATTAACTGATTGATAAGGACAGTGGTGGGTGCTGGCTCCTATATTCACTGGTTGTTAAGGACACTGGTGGGTTCCAGCTCTTCTATTTACTGATTGTTAAGGACACTGGTGGGTGCCTGCTCTTCTATTCACTGATTTATAAGGACACTGGCGGGTGCTGGCTCTATTCACTGGTTGTTAAGGACACTGGTGGGTGCCCGCTCCTATATTCACTGGTTGTTAAGGACACTGGTGGGTGTCGGCTCTTCTACTCAATGGTTGTTAAGGACACTGGTGTGTGTCGGCTCTTCTATTCACTGGTTGATAAGGACACTGGTGGGTGCTAGCTCTTCTATTCACTGATTTTTAAGGACACTGGCAGGTGCTGGCTCCTTTATTCACTAGTTAATAAGGACACTGGCAGATGCTGACTCCTATATTCACTGGTTGTTAAAGACACTGGTGGGTGTCGCCTCTTCTATTCACTGGTTGATAAGGACACTGGCGGATGCTGGCTCCTATATTCACTGGTTGTTAAGGACACTGGCGGGTTTCCGGCTCCTATATTTACTGGTTGATAGGGACACTGGCGGTTGCTGGCTCCTATATTCACTAGTAGTTGTTAAGGACACTGGCGGGTGCTGGCTTCTATATTCACTGGTTGTTAAAGACACTGGTGGGTGCCGCCTCTTCTATTCCCGGGTTGATAAGGACACTGGTGGATGCTGGCTCCTATATTCACTGGTTGTTAAGGACACTGGCGGGTTTCCGGCTCCTATATTTACTGGTTGATAGGGACACTGGCGCTTGCTGGCTCCTATATTCACTAGTAGTTGTTAAGGACACTGGCAGGTGCTGGCTCCTATATTTACTGGTTGATAGGGACACTGACGGGTGCTGGCTCCTATATTCACTGGTTGTTAAGGACACAGGTGGGTGCCGGCTCTTCTATTCACTGGTTGTTAAGGACACTCGTGGGTGCCTGCTCTTCTATTCACTTGTTGATAAGAACACTGGTGGTGCTGACTCCTATATTCACTAGTTGTTAAGGACACTAGCGGGTGCCAGCTCCTCTATTCACTGGTTGATAAGGACACTGGCAGGTGCTGGCTCCTATATTCACTGGTTGATAAGGACACTGGCGGGTGCTGGCTCCTATATTCACTGGTTGATAAGGACACTGGCAGGTGCTGTCTCCTATATTCACTGGTTGATAAGGACACTGGTGGGTGCTGGCTCCTATATTCACTGGTTGATAAGGACACTGGCGGGTGCCGACTCTTCTAGTCACTGGCTGTTAAGGACAATGGCGTGTGCCGCCTCTTCTATTCACTGGTTGTTAAAGACACTGCTGGGTGCTGGCTCTTATATTCACTGGTTGATAAGGACACTGGCGGGTGCTGGCTCCTTAACAACAGCATCTTTTTTTTTTTTATTGTCCTGTGACCCCCAAAAACACACCCTCAGTGCATTTTTAAAGTATATCCATTGACTTAATTGGAAGGTACATTTTTTGTGGACTTTTGAAAATCGCACCAAAGATGCAGTATGCAGGAATTTTCAAAACGCAGGACAAACACAGCACTCGATATGAAAAGTCACTTCGGATGTAAAGGGGAATAATTTTGTTGCACTTTTGTCACGCTATAAAGGTGCTTTCTAGAGCGGGGAAAGTGCACCAGTGTGAAAGGACCCTAAATGTACCAAAAACTCTTCAAATACCTGCGGAAAGGACCAGTCTAAAATGGGTGCTGACATGCCATTGTGTCTATTACAAATGACATAGAGAGGCTTACATTGCCGGCTGCTCGTTTTGAAAATACCAGTTACCTGGCTGTCCTACTCATCCAGGGGCTTCAGGAATTCTCAGACACTGACCTGAATCAGATATGGGAATCTAGACATGTGACTTCTGAATCAGCTGAATGTTCCAAGAAGCACTGAAGTAAGAGACAGCCAGGCAGCCAGCATATTCAAAGGAGATCAGTACAGACCGTCTCTGTATTCTTACATGACTAATATAAAACCCGGCAGGTGAGAAATAGAGGCTTGCTATTGGTCATCTCCTTCTGAAAATCCTGATTTTGTGCTGTTGTACTAGCCTGGCTTTTATTGTTTTCAGTCACTATCCCAGATTGCATATAAAGATCAAGTCTTCTAACTTCTCTCAGTAAAGAAGGCAGGTAAGGGGACCAGAGACAGCCAGGCAACTAGCATTTTCAAAAGTCGGTCCACAATAGCAAGCACTGTAAAAACCATGCATGGAGTCCTGAATAATTATTCATTGTTTCCCCCTGGTGTCCAGTATGGGTCCGTTATGGATTTTGGGAGGACCCCATGCTGTTTTTTTTTTAGTGTGGGGTTCCCCTCAAAATCCATAACAGACCCAAAGGACCTGGTATGGATTGGTGGGGGGGACCCCATGTCGTTTTTTTAAATTTTAGAGTAGGGTTCTCCTCAAAATCCATACCAGACCCAAAGGACCTGGTATGGGTTGGTGGGGGGGACCCCATGCCGTTTTTTTTAATTTTAGAGTAGGGTTCTCCTCAAAATCCATACCAGACCCAAAGGACCTGGTATGGATTGGGGGGGGACCCCACTCCATTTTTTAAAATTTTGGCAAGGGGTTCCCCTGTATTGGTGTCACTGGTCCCCAAAAATTGTCACTTAGGGTCAGATTTGTCCACCGCAATGTCCCAGTGCCGCTAAAAATCACAGATCACCGCCATTACTACAAAAAAAAAAGTCCATAAATCTATCCCATAGTTTGTAGACACGATAACTTTTGCATAAACCAATCAATATACGCTTATTGGGATTTGTTTTACCAAAAATATGTAGCAGAATACACAATGGCCTAATTTGATGAAGAAATTTGATTTTTTACATTTTTTATTGGATGTTTTATAGCAGAAAGTAAAAAATATATATATTTTTTTTTCAAAATTGTTGCTCTTTCTTTGTTTATAGCAAGAAAAATAAAAATCGCAGAGGTGATCAAATACCACCAAAAGAAAGCTCTATTTGTGGGGGAAAAAAGGACTTTAATTTTATTTGGGTGCAATGCCGCATGACCGCGCAATTGTCAGGTAAAGTAACAGTGCTGTATCGCAAAAAAAGGCCTGGTCATTAAGGGGGTAAATCCTTCCGGGGCTGAAGTGGTTAACAGTAATTTTAGCAATAAAGTGAGCGTGTATAAAGAAATATAGTATATTGACATCTGTGATGGTGTTTGGATGTTTCATTTTGAAAGCCTGAAGGTTTAGCGCTGAGCAGTGCGGGGTGTACCAACATGGCCTATGCCACCTTCCTACTGCTGGGTGTACCAATATGGCCTCCGCCACCTTCCTACTGCTAGGTGTACCAACATGCCCTCCACCACCTTCCTACTGCTGGGTGTATCAACATGGCCTCCGCCACCTTCCTACTACTGGGTGTACCAACATGGCCTCCACCATTCTCCTACTGCTTGGTGTACCAACATGGCCTCCACCACCTTCCTACTGCTGGGTGTATAAACCTGGACTCCGCCACCTTCCTACTGCTGGGTGTGCCAACAAGGCCTCCGCCACCTTCCTACTGCTGGGTGTATAAACATGGCCTCCGCCACCTTCCTACTGCTGGGTGTACCAACAAGGCCTCCGCCACCTTCCTACTGCTTGGTGTACCAACATGGCCTCCACCACCTTCCTACTGCTGGGTGTATAAACATGGCCTCCTCCACCTTCCTACAGCTGGGTGTACCAACAAGGCCTCCTCCACCTTCCTACTGCTGGGTGTACCAACATGGCCTCCACCACCTTCCTACTGCTGGGTGTATAAACATGGCCTCCGCCACCTTTCTTCTGCTGGGTGTATCAACATGGCCTCCGCCACCTTCCTACTGCTGGGTGTACTGACGTGGCTTCCACCACCTTTCTACTGCTGGGTGTACCAACATGGCCTCCACCACCTTCCTACTGCTAATGTTAACCCCTTCCCTGTCAGTGACATTTTTACAGTAATCAGTGCCTTTTTTTAGCACTGATAGCTGTATAATTGTCAATGGTCCCAAAAATGTGTCAAAGTGTCCGATGTGTCTGCCATTATGTCGCATAAAAATCGCAGATCGCCACCATTACTAGTTTAAAAAAAAGAATAATAAAAATGCCATAAATCTATCCCCTATTTTGTAGAGGCTATAACTTTTGCACAGACCAATCAATATACGCTTATTGCGATTTTTTTTACTAAAAATATGTAGAAGAATACATATCGGCCTAAACTGAGGAAAAAACGTTTTTTTTTATATATTTTTGGGAATATTTATTAAAGCACAAAGTAAAAAAATAATGCGTTTTTTCTTTTTCAAAATTGTCGCTCTTTTTTTGTTTATAGCGCAAAAAATAAAAACTGCAGTGGTGATCAAATACCACCAAAAGAAAGCTCTATATGTGGGGAAAAAAAGGGCATCAATTTTGTTTGGGTACAACGTCGCATGACCGCGCAATTGTCAGTTAAAGAGACGCAGTGCCGTATCGCAAAAAATGGCCTGGTCATTCAGCAGCCAAATCTTGAAGTGGTTAAACTAATACCTGCAAGACAAAGGCATAATGAGCTAGTATGCATAGCATACTAGCTCATTATGTAACACTCACCTGAGATCGAAGCCCTCGCTGCGGTGCCCGTACACCGGTCCGGCGGCCGACATCACTCCCGGGGGGGGGTTACTTCTGGGTATCGCGGCTCCGGCGCTGTGATTGGCCAGAGCCGCGATGGTGTCACTCCTGCGCGCAGCCGCCGGTAACGGCACAGTCTCACTGGAGCAACGGCACGTACGATAAAGTCGGCACATGCAGATACAGGAGATATCCTGGGTAGCCTTATTATAGGTTTACCTGTAGCAAAAAGTGTGTTGTAAGGATTTACAAGCACTTTAAGTGGTTAAAGGGACAGTGTAAAAAAATAAGAAAAAATATAATAAATAAGAAAAAAAAAAAGTTAAACTCCCCGTCCCTCCGTGCTCGCCTGGCAAAGAAAATGCAAACGTAAGTCGTGCCTGCAAATCGCCTGGGGGGGTAAATCTTCCGGAGGTTGAGTGGAACCATTGCCCAGAATGAACATCCAAGCCTCCTACCAGAGTCCTTCTCACCCCCCCCCCAACTCCTCACTTTGATGCGTGATGAATAAAACTAATTTAGGTACAAAGAAGTGTTATCTCTTATTATTCCCCCCCAATGGCGTTCTCTGCCCTCCGAGGCCGCCGGTATGAGACGCGCTCTCTGCCCTCCGAGGCCGCCGGTACGAGACGCGTTCTCTGCCCTCCGAGGCCGCCGGTACGAGACGCGTTCTCTGCCCTCCGAGGCCGCCGGTATGAGACGCGTTCTCTGCCCTCCGAGGCCGCCGGTACGAGACGCTTTCTCTGCCCTCCGAGGCCGCCGGTACGAGGCGCGTTCTCTGCCCTCCGAGGCCGCCGGTACGAGACGCTTTCTCTGCCCTCCGGAGGCCGCTGGTACGGGACTCATTCTCTGCCCTCCGAGGCCGCCGGTACGAGACGCGTTCTCTGCCCTCCGAGGCCGCTGGTACGAGACACGTTCTCTGCCCTCCGAGGCTGCCAGTACGAGACGCGTTCTCTGCCCTCCGAGGCTGCCGGTACGAGACGCGTTCTCTGCCCTCCGAGGCTGCCGGTACGAGACGCGTTCTCTGCCCTCCGAGGCTGCCGGTACGAGATGCTTTCTCTGCCCTCCGAGGCCGCGGTACGGGACTCGTTCTCTGCCCTCCGAGGCCGCCGGTACGAGACGCTTTCTCTGCCCTCCGAGGCCGCCGGTACGGGACTCGTTCTCTGCCCTCCGAGGCCCCGGTACGAGACGCGTTCTCTGCCCTCCGAGGCCGCCGGTACGAGACGCGTTCCCTGCCCTCCGAGGCCGCCGGTACGAGACGCGTTCTCTGCCCTCAGAGGCCGCCAGTACGAGACGCGTTCTCTGCCCTCCGAGGCCGCCGGTACGAGACGCGTTCTCTGCCCTCCGAGGCCGCCGGTACGAGACGCGTTCTCTGCCCTCCGAGGCCGCCGGTACGAGACGCGTTCTCTGCCCTCCGGGGCCGCCGGTACGAGACTCGTTCTCTGCCCTCCGAGGCCGCCGGTACGAGACGTGTTCTCTGCCCTCTGAGGCCACCGGTACGAGACGTGTTCTCTGCCCTCCGAGGCCGCCGGTACGAGACGCGTTCTCTGCCCTCCGAGGCCGCCGGTACGAGACGCGTTCTCTGCCCTCCGGGGCCGCCGGTACGAGACTCGTTCTCTGCCCTCCGAGGCCGCCGGTACGAGACGTGTTCTCTGCCCTCTGAGGCCACCGGTACGAGACGTGTTCTCTGCCCTCCGGGGCCGCCGGTACGAGACTCGTTCTCTGCCCTCCGAGGCCGCCAGTACGAGACGTGTTCTCTGCCCTCTGAGGCCGCCGGTACGAGACATGTTCTCTGGCCTCCGGGGCCGCCGGTACGAGACTCGTTCTCTGCCCTCCGAGGCCGCCGGTACGAGACGCGTTCTCTGCCCTCCGAGGCCGCCAGTACGAGACGTGTTCTCTGCCCTCCGAGGCCGCCGGTACGAGATGTGTTCTCTGTCTGTCTTTTTTTTGTTTAAGAAATTAGTTTTTTTTACATTTTTTTAATTGGATGTTTTATAGCAGAAAGTAGAAAATATTGTTTGTTTTGTTTTTTCAAAAATTGTCAGCCTTTTATTGTTTATAGCACATAAAAAAAGGAAAAACCGCAGAGCTGATCAAATACCACCAAAAGAAAGCTCTATTTGTGGGAATAATAGGACATCAATTTTGTTTGGGTGCAACATCGCAGGACTGCGCAATTGTCAGTTAAAGGGACACAGTGCCGAATCGCAAAAAATGGCCTATTACGGGAGGTAAATCTTCTGAGGCTGGAGTGGTTAAAAATGCATCAAAAGCGTGCTGGAAACACGCTACAAAAACGCATCAACTCCACATACATAGATGTGAACCCTTCGCCCTGCCCCCCTGTTCACACTGAATGCGGCTTTGAAATCGCGCTACTTCAGAGCCGCAATTTTGAAATAAATAAATAAATGTATACTTTCTGCTATAAAACACATCCAATAAAAATAATAATAATAAAAAAATAAAACACACTAAAAAAAATAAATAAATAAAATGTAAAAAATCTAATTTCCTAAACAAAAAAAAGACTGACAAGTTTGAGAATAAAAATACATTTATACTTCCTGCTATAAAACACATCCAATAAAAATAATACAAAAAAACTAAAACACACAAATAAAAAATAAAACACAAAAAATAAAAAATGTCAAAAATAGTGCAGGGACTATTTTTCCAATCTCACCTGTTAGGACGGTGCTGTCGAAAGACATTCGATGCGACTTCAGGTGCGATTTGTACACAGGTGGTGGGAAATCACTGAAGAATTGTGTGATCAGCGATTTTCTGCATTTTTCCACCATGTTGGACTTTTCTTCAAGATTTCAGACTAATCATCGGGACTTTAATGTTTTTTGAGTTGAACTTTATTTTAGATCTCAGTTTTGTTGTTTGGGCGCTCTTATATGGCTTTTTTTTTTGTAGTTTTGTTTTATTTGTTTGTGAAGCGCTGCCCTATTCATTTTGTAGATTTGTAAATCGCACCTGAAGTCGCACTGGTGTGAACGAGGGGGGCTAAAGGTAGTCTCCTCCGTACACTTGTGTAGTATAAACATTTCAATGGGTGGAATGTAATATATTGTTACTAAAATGAAGATTTCTATCATTAAAAAAAGGAATACAATGTATCTTGTGGGCTTTTACTGGTAGAAGAAGAGATCATACCGGACCTATTCGGGCACTTCTCTCCTACATAATTTTTTTGCTAGAAAATTACTCAGAACCACCAAACATTTTATAGGTTTTTTTTAGCCGACACCCTAGGGAATAAAATGGCGGCCATTGCAACTTTTTATCTCGCATGGTATTTGTGCAATAATTTTTCAATCGCCTTTTTTTTTTAAAAAAAAAAAACCAGTAAACTTAGCCCAATTTTTTTGTTTATTGTGAAAGATAATGTTATGCCGAGTAAATAGATACCCAACATGTCACGCTTTAAAATTGCGAACGCTCGTGGAATGGCGCCAAACTTCGGTACTTAAAAATCTCCATAGGTGACGCTTTAAAATTTTTTACAGGTTACCAGTTTACAGTTACAGAGGAGGTCTAATGCTAGAATTGTTGCTCTCGCTCTAACGCACGCGGCAATACCTTACATGTGTGGTTTGAACGGCATTTACATATGTGGGCGGGACTTACGTGTGTGTTCACTTCTGAGCGCGAGCTACCGGGGACAGGGGCATTTTAAATTTTTTTTTTAAATTTTACCTTATTTTTTTTATTTTTACACTTTTTTTTACATTTAATTTTTTTTGATCATTTTTTTTCCTATTACAAGGAATGTAAACATCCCTTGTAATAGGAATCGTTCGTGACAGGTCCTCTTTATGGAGAGATGTGGGGTCAATAAGACCCCCACATCTCTCCTCCAGGCTGGAAAGTATGAGATCGAAAAAGAAAAAATCACCGATCTCATGCTGACAGCCGCGATCGCTGCTTCGTTTACATGCAGGGACCGGCGTGACGTCATAACGTCGCGCCCAGGCCTCCGATGGTCACAGAGATGACTGGTGACCATCTGATCACCGGAAATTTCCATGGTCGTCATCCGGTGGTGTCCGATTATTTCTCCGGGTCCCCGATGGCACGGCAGAGCCCGGAGAAGCACCAGATGGCGGTGGAACTGCCGCTGTGATCGTTCTTATCGTGCACAGAATCGCCGCCTGCAAATAATGATATCTGAATGATGCACCCATCATTCAGATATCCCCTCACAAAGTCAAGGACGTCATATGACGGCGTGCGGTATTGAAGTGGTTAACAAACACAACTAATAAAGACGCATTCCTAAAAAATGAAAAACGAAGTTCACGAACCAATCAATCGCTCTTTTTATCTATTCCATTAATAAATCAAATGGAGATTTTGCTACATCAAAAAGACACCCAATGGGGGAGATTTACTAAACCTGGAGCCTCAGAATCTGGTGCAGCTGTGCATGGCGGCCAATCAGCTTCTAGCTTCAGCTTCTTCAGATGAGGTTTGAAAATAAAACCTGGAAGCTGATTGGTTGCTATGCAGAGCTGCACCAGGTTTTGCACCCTCCAGTTTTAGTAAATCCCCCTCGCATTGATGCATAGATAAATCATTCAGGTGACTTCTATGGCGATCTCAGTCAACTACCATGTATTTATATTTGAAGTATAAGATTGTAAGCTCCGAGGACCAGGGCCCTCCATCCCCCCTGGTGTCCAATGTGCATTCAGAACTGTTTATAAGGCCATATAACTCTATAATATAACACAATTAGATTGCAAGCTCTCATGTGCAGGGCCCTCCTTTGTTTATATTCGAAGTATAAGATTGTAAGCTCTGAGGACCAGGGCCCTCCCCCTGGTGTTCAATGTGCATCCAGAACTGTTTATTTATAATAGGGCTATATAACTGTATATTATATCACAATTGGATTGTAAGCTCTGAGGATCAGGGCCCTCCTTTCTCCCTGGTGCCCAATGCACATAGAACTGCTTATAATGCTATTTAATTTAATATTAAAACACAGATTGTAAGCTCTCTGGACCAGGGCTCTCTACACCCGCCCCCCCCCCCCCCCCCCCCGCTGTTCAATGTGCCTTCAGGACTGTTTATTTATAACACTATATAAACTGTATATAATAACACAATTAGATTGTAATCTTGTACAAGGCCCCTCTTTCCCCCCTGGTGTCCAATGTGCAGCCAGAACTATTTATTTAGAATGCTATATACCTGTATATATTAACAGATTGTAAGCTCTGAGGACCAGGGCCCTCCTTTCCCCCTCGGTGTCCAATGTACATCTAGAACTGTTTATTTATCACACTATATTACTGTATATTATAAAACAGTTATAACTAGTTAAATAGTTATATAGATTGCAAGCTCCAAGGAGCAGCCCCCCCCCCCCCCGGTGTCCAATGTGCATCCAGAACTTTTTATTTATAATGCTATATAACTGTATATTATCACACAATTAGATTGCAAGCTCTCATACGCAGGGTCCTCATTTATTTATATTGAAGTATAAGATTGTAAGCTCTGAGGATCAGGGCCCCCCCTTTCCCCCTCAGTGTCCAATGTGCATCCAGAACTGATTATAACTAATATTAGAACACAATTAGATTGTAAGCTCTCAGGACCAGGGCCCTCCTTTCCCCCGGCATCCAATGTACATCTAGAACAGTTTATTTATCACGCTATATAACTGTATATTATAAACAATTAGATTGTAAGCTCTGAGGACCAGGCCCCCCCCCCCCCCCCCCCCCGTATCTAGGACAGTTTATATATCATGCTATATACCTGTATAATATAACACAATTATATAGATAGATTGCAAGCTCTAAGGAGCAGGCCCCTTCTTTCCCCCTGGTGTTCAATGTGCATCCAGAACTGTTTATTTAGAACGCTATATACCTGTATATTATAGGACAATTAGATCGCAAGCTCTCAGGAGCAGGGCCCTCCTAACACTCTTGTATTGAATTGTATTGTAATTCTACGGTCTCCTTTCATTGTGTAAAGCGCTGCGCAAACTGCTGGCGCTCCATAAATCCTGAATAATAATAATTATAATAAAGACAAAGTGGGAATTAGGATGATTTTGCCATTGTTTGTGACTAGATCCATCAGAAACACCAACATCCTTTTTTTGCCCACCCTCTTGTCCAGAATGCCCAGTACACGCAGTTTAGCAAGACGAACATCTCTAGGAATTTTTTTTAGAAATACACCCTATAAATTAGAAGGTGGGGGGGGGGGGGGGGGTAACATGAAGGGATATTCAGAGAAAGTGCTTTTTTACTCCAACTATTTACTGGAAATGTAACAAAAAAAAATCTTTTAACCCTCAAAAAAAAAAAAAAATCAAAATATATTCCTCCAAACTTATTACAAGAAATTCTGAGTTTAAACGTATTCAGTATCCTGGTCATAGTTTTGTCCACAATTTTCGACAGTTGCTACTTTTTATCTGAACAGAACCCCTCTGCTTTGGAATCTGTTCAGGTCTTTCTCTCCCTCTTTAATTTTGGCCTTTGAATAATCTTTAAAATCCCTTGACCTTCCCTCTTAGATTGTGAGCTGTAAACAAGCAGGGCCCTCGGATTCCTCCGCTCTTGAATTGTATTGTAACTTGTACTGTCTCCCTTTATATTGTATAGTGCTGTGCAAACCGTTGGCGCTCTATAAATCCTGTATAATAATAATAAAAAGCATAAATCTCAAAGACAGTCTATGTGGTGGCGATGCTGTAATAGGACTGCAGTATGACGCAGCCCTCTAAGGCTGGTAACTGGCTTCATCACGTCATTTGTAAAGTGACCATGGGAATATTCTGACATTGTTAGCAGCCATGCCACTTGGTAAAACCGGGGATTTACATTTTTAATAATTTATAATTTAACAACATAAAATAATCATTTATAAGGGGGGAAAAAATATAAAATGTCTGAAGTTGTACATTTTTATGGCATTTTTTTGTGTTTTAACTCTTATATTACAATTCTGAAGTTGTAAAATATTATGGCAATTATTATTATTTTTTTTTTTGTGGTCCTGAATATTTTATAATATTTTATATTGTGTACAGTTTCGAAATGATAAAACCTGCAGATGTGTGGAAACTCCCTAGAAAACTCCTTTCCACTCTTTTCAAATATGCCTTGTGAAACTTTCTACATCGCAAATTAACTAGAAAAAAAAATTATAAGCAAGTGCCTAAAACCTTGACAGTTTTATAATGAATTTTACATAATAGCTTATTAAAGTAGCCCTCATAAAATGCACGCACTTCATTAAATGAATTTGCACTTTAAATATAGAAAAGATATGTGAACACTGACCTTATGAATTATAAACTCCTCTATAAACTGCAATTAATATGTATTTCTATTTTTTTTTTTTTGTTCAGATCCCTTGCTCTTCAGTGCAGGTGATGTTTGCATTATAAAATAACTCATGAAAATATTCTCATAAAATGTACTTCATTAAATGAATTTGTACTTTAAATATAGAAAAGCCATGTTAACTCCGACCTTCTGAATTATAAAATGCTATTATTATGTATTGTCTAAATTCTTTTTGTTCAGATCCCATGCCCTTCAGTGCAGGTAAAGTTTGCAAAATAAAATAACCTCATTAAAATCGTATACTTCATTAAATGAATTGGCACCTTAAATATAGAAAAGCCATGTTAACTCTGACCTTATGGCCTTAAGAATTATGTACTTAAAAAAAAAATGCTGTTATGTTAATATGTATTGTCTACATTTTTTTGCATTATGAAATAACTCTGACGTTCTGAATTATAAAATGCTATTAATATGTAACTCTGACCTTAAGAATTATATACTTAAAAAAAAATGCTGTTAATATTTATTGTCTATTTTTTTTTTTGTTCAGATCCCATGCTCTTCGGTGTAGGTAAGGTTTGCAAAATAACCTCATTAAAATCTTATACTTCATTAAATTAATTTGCACTTTAAATATAGAAAAGCCATGTTAACTCTGACCTTAAGAATTATATACTTAAAAAAAAATGCTGTTAATATTTATTGTCTAAATTTTTTTTTGTTCAGAGTCCATGCTCTTCAGTGCAGGTAACGTTTGCAAAATAAAATAACCTCAATAAAATCTTATACTGCATGAAATGAATTTGCCCTTTAAATATAGAAAAGCCATGTTAACTCTGACCTTATGACCTTAAGAATTATGTACTTAAAAAAAAAAAAATGCTGTTAATATGTATTGTCTACGTTTTTTTTTTTTTGCATTATAAAATAACTCTGATGTTCTGAATTATAAAATGCTATTAATATGTATCTTCTAAAAAAATGTTTGTTCAGTTCCCATGCTCTTCAGTGCAGGTAAAAGTTTGCAAAATAAAATAACCTCATTAAAATCTTATATTTCATTAAATTAATGTGCACTTTAAATATAGAAAAGCCTGACCTTATGACCTTAAGAATTATATACTTAAGAAAAAAAATGCTGTTAATATGTATTGTCTAGATTTTTTTTTGTTCAGATCCCTTGCTCCTCTGTGCCAGGCAAAGTTTGCAATACCACAGATTTCCAGCAGATGGCAGCAGATCTCTAAATCTGAAACCACTGCACAGCATTTGATTATTAAAACCATAAACAATCTTTAAATATATATATATTTTTTTTTATAACAAAAACATTGTTTATTGTAATCAATACATTCCAGATATTTTGACTTGTGAATGCTTTGGCATTGAGTTCTCTTTCGATGTAAATCAGCAAACCCATTGTGAAAAATCTTTCAGTTACAGGGAAAAAAAAATAATAATTAAAAAGAAAAAAAAAAAACAGATGGGAGATTTAAAAAAAACACAAAGTGAATATTTAAGTCATTTATTAAACAAAATAAGTTTTTGCCAATTTTGGAAAGCCACCAACGCATTTGTCTCCTCTCCTTTTTTTCTCTCTCTCCTTCCTCCTCCCACCCGCTCCCTTCCATGCCGAGAACACATTACAAAAAAATACACTTCTTTAGAGCTGTACAAAAATTAAGAGGAGGCCGTTTTTTAATTTTTTTTTTTAGTTAACCTCCTAAGAGGGAAATAATAAGAAAAAGGGTTTGAATAAGCGATGAATATCATGCAAAACTGCACAAAAAAAAAAAAAAAAGAAAAGAAAAGAAAAACAAGTAGAAGAAAAAAGACCAAATGGAAGACAAACTGATAATGCAAAAGAACTGTTGGGGGGGGGGGCACAGAATGTTTGCATACCATTGGATTTTTTTGTTGTAAATAATGCACTTAATATTCCCAGCTTGAAGCTAACATACAGTAAATAAATATACAGTCTATGAGTCAGGGAATTCGATATATTTACTGGTATCCTAGCGCTGAAGCTGACGTTAACCTCTGTCCGTATAGAGCGTACGGCGAATAGTAAGATCCTGCCGGTAATGAGTGTACTGGGAGACCACTGGGCGTTAAGGGGCTTTTTCCATATGGGTGGTACCTGTTTAGTCCCAAAGTATGTGGACTCCTTAACAGAGACCCTGGCAGTGTGTTGGGACTTCCAGGCCCTGTCGGAGGGAGATGGAGGTGGCAGGAAGCAGCGGACCCCAAACCAGACGTAGGGTAACCAGCCAAAAGTTTGTCGGCCCCCGGCAAGGATGTGTGAGTCCGTAAATGGGCAAGGAGTTCTTCTGACGAGGAAAATCTTTTGTCACAAGGTCCATTGGCAGACACCCAGTTGCATATGTGAGGGACTGGGTCATTGGGGATCATAAAGCCGTAGGTGTAGAGAGGGTGGCCAGACAAGGAAGGGGTGACGGTGGAAGACATTGTAGTGTGCACCGAATGAAGAGGGTGGCTGGGGTAGACTAGAGGGTATCCAGACTTCAGGGCGGATGGATCATGCACACAGGTGGAGCAGCTGCTACCGAGGTGCGAGGCATTGTGGTAGCTCAGACAATAGGGGTCCCTGCATAATCCTTGCATGAAAGACGGAGGAGAGGCTCCAGTCAAAGGACTGGAGCTGGGTGGTTTCCCCGGCAAACCTAAAGTCCCAGATAGCTGATTACTAACCAGGCTTGATTTGGTGTGATCCAACCCGGGGTACTGTGATGGGTACCCAGCATAGGCACCCACTATGGATCCATGATATCCAATGCCAGATGGTGGAAGAGGAAAGACTGAGTGTCCACCTTTGTAAGGAGACACCGGGGCCACGTGGCTGGATCCCATCGATGGTGGCTCAGATTTGTTGTTGGGGGTAACGTCCCCGCTTTGGCTGGACTCGGCGCTGGAGTTGCTGATACTGGCTCTGGTATGGGTGGGGTTGCTTTGAGACACCTCGGCACTAACTTTAATGGCTTCGGGCTCTTTTTTCTCTTGCCCGTCCACGTTTTTAGATTCACAGTGCTGTCCGGGGGAGCTCACCCTTGAGGACGGAGAGGGCGCGTGCGGAGAAAAAGGTTGGCAAGAACCGCCAGGGACCCTAAATCCTGCCTTGTCCCCAGTGCCGCCATTCGAAGATCCGCTCTCCTTTCTCGACTCTCCTCCCTTGGAATAAGGTTTGAAGCTCGACTTGTCCTCTATTGGAGAATCTCCCAGTTTCAGGGAAGAGCTGCGGCTGCTTTCCTTGTCGCTGTGGCTGCTGGACGTCACCGAGTTCAGCTTAGACGAAGGAGGGGGGTCAGGCTTCCCGATCTGAGAGCAGGTCTGGGCCAGCAGGGCCAGAGGACTCTTCTTGGCGTCCAACTAAAGGGGGAAGAAGAAGAAGAACACGGCCATTGGTAAGAGTGGAGCACACAATGGTGGAGATTCACTAAAGGCAAATAGGCTGTTCACTTTGCAAGGGAATTTTCCCCCCCAGAGCTTAGTACATCAACCCCAATGTAACCTACTGATTGGTCTCCTCTAACAATCTTTCTATATAACATCTCAATATCTTTATATAGAACATCTATATACAGAATAATCTAGAAATCTCTATATATAACATAAAAGGCAAATAGGCTGTTCACTTTGAAAGGGAATTTTCCTAGAGCTAAGTACATCAGCCCCTATGGAACCTATTGAGTGGTCTCCTCTAATAATCTTTCTATATAACATCGCGATATCTTTATATAGAACATCTCTATATAGAATACTCTAATAATCTTTATATAGAACATCTCTATATAGAATACTAAATCTTTATATATAACATAAAGGCAAATAGGCTTTGCACTTTGCAAGGGAATTTTCTTAGAGCTAAGTATATCAGCCCCTATGGAACCTACTGAGTGATCTCCTCTAATAATCTTTCTATATAACATAAAGGCAAATAGGCTGCTCACTTTGCAAGGGAATTTCCCCCCAGAGCTTAGAATTCGCCCCCAGAGCTTAGTACATCAACCTTTATGTAACCTACTGATTGCTCTCTTCTAATAATCTTTATATATATTATATTCATATAGAACACTCTAATAATCTTTCTATATAACATAAAGCCAAATAGGCTGCTCACTTTACAAGGAGATTTTCCCCACAGCTTAGTACATCACCCCCCATGCAACCTACTGATTGGTCTCCTCTAATAATCTTTATATATATTACTCTAGCTATCTTGATATTTATTGGATCTCAAGCCAAGTAGATGGATCAGGTCAAAAAGTGCCTCTTTTCTAGTTTCCCAGCTGCCACGAAGTGCAAGCTCTTCAGTACATTTCCCATTTAACAAACTATAAATCCTCAACCAAGAACACGAAACGCAATAAATATATCCAACCTACGCCAAGCCGCAATTTCGTTTTTTTTTTTTTGCAATATAAGGCAAAGACAGCCACCGCCTTGACCAACCCAACAAAGAACCGGCCAACGCAAAGCAGACGATCGGACGACCGCGCTCCGTTTCAACCGTAAAAGCGGAAATAAATTGAGATTTCGGGTGACAAAAATCGAAGCCCGGAGCCTGAGAACCTATAAAACACATTGATTGAACCACTCCTCTTATCCCCCCCCCCCCCCTCTTTGCTGCTATTCAACAGAGCCCAGCTATTATTTTCAGGCCATAAATCTCCTGAAACTTTATCATTAGGGACTGCCATGGGATGATTAATGACAGGGGCTCTGAACTGACTAGGAGGGAGGAGGAGGAGGGAAGGGGGGGGGGCTGGTATGAGGGAAGGGAGGAGGAAGGGGGGGGGGGAGTGAAAAAGGAACCCGGATCAAGATCAAAAAAATATAATTTAATTAGAAACTATTAGAAAATATTGCAAGAAAAAAAAAAAAAAAAACTTAGGAGAGCCCAGGCTCAATCACAAGGCTTCTACACTAATGAGTGACAGTTGAGTCCAATAAGATTAGAAAATGGCAGTCACATGACTGGAAGAAAGAGACTTCTTATGTGAAATCCAGAGAAAGAAGAAAGAGACTTCCTATGTTACAGAGATAGGAAACCCGACAATACCCGACAATACCCCAAATCAACTTTATATCTTTTCTATTTAATAGACTTTGTATCTTTTTGTGTCTCTTTTATATGATAGACTTTGTATTCTCTATATAAACTTTATATCTTTTCTATATCAAAGACTTTGTATCCTATTCTGTATCTATAGCTACTTTGTATCCTATTCTGTATCTATTGATACTTTGTATCTCTTCTAAATAATAGACTTTCTATTCTCTACATGAACTTTATATCTTTTCTATATATTGTATCCTATTCTGTATATAAACTTTACATCTCGTCTATATAATAAGGACTTTCTATTTTCTATATATACTGTATATATATTTTCTATATCTTAGACTTTGTATCCATATTCTGTATATAAACTTTGTATGTTTTCGGTCTCACTCCCCGTGCTGCACCCCCAGCAGATGGGCAGCGCCCCCTGTATGAGAGGCGGATCGCCGGGCAGTGCCAGTAAATCGCTCACACAATACATCGCATGCGATGAAAAGTCGGACGTCGGGTGGAAAGCCGATACAAGTCGCACACAAAGAAAGAAATATAAAATCTCGGATCGCTCTCCTTCCTACAATCAGAGAGGGCTGGGTGTGGATCCCGGAGACTTCTTATCTCTCCCCCCCCCCCCCCAACACCATCCAAACCCCCCCAACACACACAGCAGATCCTGATCGGTGGTGCAATCCATCCACAGGGCGATGCCAGGCTTCTTACCTCTATGGGGCTGATCGGGGTGGAGGAGAGAGGCTGCAGGTACTCCGGGTGCAGCAAGTGCCCAGTGTGTGCAGTCAGCATTTTCAGCACCCTGATGGGCAGTCGGTTGGCCTGGCGCAGGGGGTGGCTGGGCGCGAGACTGGGCAGCGGAGAAGTCGGGCAAGTCGGTAGGTCGGTGCTAGATCCGAGGGGAGAACAGATCATTTGGAGGAGGGAATGCCAGGGTGGAGAGGTTCCCCTTCTGCTCCCTTCCCTCCAGCTGGCTGCAAAGCTCTAACCCAACCCAGAGCTCTACACTGCACTTCAAAGGCTTGGACAGGGGCGGCCAATCACAGCGCAGGGGGGGCGGGGCCTGCAGGGAGACAGGATGGGGGTTAACCCTGTGAGTGCTGCAGGGAATGTGTATTCACCATCCCATCCCATAATCCCTGCATTACATTGGGATACATTGTTATTATTATGTTTTTATAATATTGACATGATATCATTTATTTATTATTACATTATATTATTATTATATTATATTAAATCATCTTTTATAATATTTACATGATATCATTTATTTATTTATTTATTATTACACTATATTATTATTATTATTATATTAAATCATCTTTTATAATATTTACATGATATTATTTATTTATTTATTTATTATTACACTATATTATTATTATTATTATTATATTAAATCATCTTTTATAATATTTACATGATATTATTTATTTATTATTACATTATATTATTATTATTATATTAAATTAAATCATCTTTTATAATATTTACATGATATTACTTATTTATATATTATTACATTATATTATTATTATATTAAATCATCTTTTATAATATTTAAATGACATTATTTATTTTATTATTACATTATTCTTAATTATTACTATTATTATTATTATTAATAAATCATATTTTATAATCATGATTACATTATATTTTATAATATTTATATTATATTATTACATGATATTATTGTATTCATTATTACATTATATTATTATTAGTAGTAGTATATTTACATTATTTAATATTATTTTTTACTATCATCATGTTACATTATATTATTATTATTATTTTATTCATTATTATATTATATTATTATTGCTATATTTACATTGTTATGTTACCTAATTTTTTAAAATTAATTATTACATCATTATCATCATGTTAAAATATTATATTATTACTTTTTATTTTACAATGATGTTACATTATTATAACTATGTTATAATTTAATATTATTATGTATTGCTTTGTATTATTATTATTACTAAGAGAGAGAGAGAGAGAGAGAGAGAGAGAGAGATTGTAAGCTCCATGAGCAAGGCCCTCCTATTCCTACTGTATTGAACTGTATTGCAATTATACTGTCCCCTTCTACATTGTAAAGTGCAGCATAAACTTTCCCTTAGATCAATGAATGTGGTGAAAATTCACTTGGTAAAGAATACCCAATCATGTGCAAGGAAACAAACTGTATGGTTTTATTGCACACAATTGGATGTTAGAAGTCAGCAGAGCTTCACCTCATTCACTAAACTCTGGGGAAAATTCCCTTGCAAAATGAAAAAAGTCTCTTGCAGCCTATTTGCCCTTTGTAAATCAACCCTATTGGGTTTGGGACCTGGTAATCATAGATTGTTATTATGCAGAACCAGCACCCCCAGCACCAGCATCAGCACCCCCACAACCAGCACCCCCAGCACCAGCATCAGCACCCCCACAACCAGCACCCCCAGCACCAGCATCAGCACCCCCACAACCAGCACCCCCAGCACCAGCACCCCCAGCACCCCCAGCACCAGCACCCCAAGCACCCCCACCAGCACCAGCATCAGCACCCCCACCACCCCCAGCATCAGCACCCCCACCACCAGCACCCCCACCACCAGCACCCCCACCAGCACCAGCATCAGCACCCCCACCACCCCCAGCATCAGCACCCCCACCAGCAGCACCCCCAGCACCAGCACCCCCAGCACCAGCACCAGCACCCCCACCACCAGCATCAGCACCCCCACCCCCACCACCAGCACCCCCAGCACCCCCACCAGCACCCCCAGCACCAGCACCCCAAGCACCCCCACCAGCACCAGCATCAGCACCCCCACCACCCCCAGCATCAGCACCCCCACCACCAGCACCCCCACCACCAGCACCCCCAGCACCAGCACCCCCACCACCAGCACCCCCACCAGCACCAGCATCAGCACCCCCACCACCCCCAGCATCAGCACCCCCAGCACCTGCACCAGCACCCCCACCACCAGCACCCCCACCACCAGCACCCCCAGCACCAGCACCAGCACCAGTACCCCCACCACCCCCACCACCAGCACCCCCAGCACCAGTACCTCCACCCCCACCACCAGCACCCCCAGCACCAGCACCCCCAGCACCAGTACCCCCACCCCCACCACCCCCACCACCAGCACCCCCAGCACCAGCACCCCACCACCAGCACCCCCAGCATCAGCACTGGCACCCCCAGCAGTCTGCACAGCACTTTATAATATAAGGGGAGACAGTACAGTTGCAATACAATTCAATACAAGTGGGTTATAGGGGCCCTGCCCCTGAGGGCTTACAATCTAATCAGAGACTGACTGACAGACTGTGCCAGCAACCTCCCTTCCTTCTCCCATATGGGAACAGAGAATCTATGTAGAGATGATGAGGGTAGTTGTCCTGCATTGTATACATATATGATAGTGTCTGCCTTATACTGAATGATTCAGTGCTGAAGGATCTGCTGCCTTCACATAAATGTGAATGATGATTGTGTGTCTGGGGGAGGGGGGAGGGATGACAATGTGATTGAATGCTGCACTCAGATCCTTCAACAAGCTGATCCGCACCTTGTGTCATCATCAGACATCTCATACAATGACTGGGGGAATGACAGAGCATGCTGGGAGATGTAGTCCAATACTTCATGTATACAATGTTTCATAATACTCCTTCAATGATCCTGCATGTATACAATGTATCATAATACTCCCCTCCCCCAATGATCCTGCATGTATACAATATATCATAATACTCCCCTCCCCCAATGATCCTGCATGTATACAATATATCATAATACTCCCCTCCCCCAATGATCCTGCATGTATACAATGTTTCATAATACTCCTCCAATGATCCTGCATGTATACAATGTTTCATAATACTCCCCAATGATCCTGCATGTATACAATGTATCATAATACTCCCCTCCCCCAATGATCCTGCATGTATACAATGTTTCATAATACTCTCCCAATGATCCTGCATGTATACAATGTTTTATAATACTCCAATGATCCTGCATGTATACAATGTTTCATAATACTCCTTCAATGATCCTGCATGTATACAATGTTTCATAATACTCCTTCAATGATCCTGCATGTATACAATGTTTCATAATACTCCCCAATGATCCTGCATGTATACAATGTTTCATAATACTCCTTCAATGATCCTGCATGTATACAATGTTTTATAATACTCCTTCAATGATCCTGCATGTATACAATGTTTTATAATACTCCTCAATGATCCTGCATGTATACAATGTTTTATAATACTCCTCAATGATCCTGCATGTATACAATGTATCATAATACTCACACAATGTCTTTGCAGACTTGTAACCTAAAAAAAGGATGGTTGAGCTGTAATGCCGCTTGTGAGCACTAGAGGGCGCCGCTAATGTTTGTGTAAGTTGAAGGTGCAGAGCCTTGCAGGGTCACATCTTGATGAGCTCATAGCAAGATAAAAAGTAATAAAGTACCATTGTTTGAATTATTTAAAGGTCTTGTGCTGGTGCAGGGGTCAGATTCCTTATCAGTAATTACATGTGATAAATGAGTGCAGGCCTGTCTTATCACAGGAGGTGAATGTTATTTCTGCTCTCATTTATCTTCTCTATATTGCTGGGGTCCCTCTCTCTGCCTCTTAGGAAGGAGCCATATTAATGCCCAGAATCCTTTGCTGCCGCAGAGATGACCTATCAATTCCTGGCCGCTCACAAAGTAACAATTGCGATCCATAGATCTGGACGATTGTTTGGACACACACGCCCGCCAGATACGAATATCTCCCTCATCTGCCGTAAAACAATAAAGAGGATTGGAAATGACATCAGACGGGAGACAAAGTGCACGGGGGTGTGATTGTGCAATCGCTGCAGATCATGGGGCTGACCGTACACTATACAATCTGATTGTACAATCTCCTTTAGGCTGCATTCACACCGGAGCGTAGCGTCTTGGAGCATTTTTCCAGTGGTTTTGCGCGGTTTTATGGACAATTTTGAGCTTTGGCATTTTTTTTTTAGCCAATAGGGAAACTCATCTGTTGCATTATTTGTTGTTAGGTATTTCAGCTTTTTTAGCTTTTCCATTAGCTTTTATTTATTTTTTATTTATATTATTATTATTTATTTATTATTATTATTTTTTTTTATTAGGGTAAGGGGTTAGAGTTAAGGTTAGGGTTAGAATTAGGAGTTGGGGTTATTTATTTTGTTTTGTTAGGGTGTTAATTCTACTACTACTACTAATAAATACTACTATTACTACTACTACTACTACTACTACTACTACTAATAATAAATAACTACTACTACTACTACTACTACTACTACTACTAATAAATAACTACTACTACTACTACTACTACTACTAATGAATAACTACTACTATTACTACTACTACTACTACTACTACTACTACTAATAATAAATAACTACTACTATTACTACTACTACTACTACTACTAATAAATAACTACTACTACTACTACTACTACTACTAATGAATAACTACTACTATTACTACTACTACTACTACTACTAATAATAAATAACTACTACTATTACTACTACTACTACTAATAAATAACTACTACTACTACTACTACTACTACTACTACTAATAATAATAAATAACTACTACTATTACTACTACTACTACTAATAAATAACTACTACTACTACTACTACTACTACTACTAATAAATAACTACTACTATTACTACTACTACTACTACTACTAATAATAATAATAAACCCAAACCAGACTGGTCCAGACGAACCACCACATTTGAAAACCTATGCTCAAGTGAGGAACCCCAACGACACCTGATATCCCAAACATACGCACTCCTATTCACCACCCGCACACCAACGAAACATTGGACCACCAGACAATGGGAACACGATCTCTCGGTAAACCTTACCGAAGTAGAATGGGGGAAAATATACACCCTAACCCACAAAGGATCAATCAATGTGTAAATACAGGAAAATGCTTTTAAAATACTGTCCAGAAGGTACAGAACACCGCTTGCGTTGCACCATATTGACCCGTCAATCTCCCAAACCTGTTGGAGATGTAAAACAGAGATTGGATCATTCCTACATGTCTGGTGGTCATGTACAAAAATCCAACCTTTCTGGAAAGAAGTACACAAATTGATCAGCCAAATAACCACGTTCACACTAGACTTTAACCCTGCATTATTCCTACTCAATCATTCCACATTACCATCGTCGACCTACCTCCGGTCTCTGGCCATGCACATGGCGAATGCTGCCAAGATGTGTATCCCCCTCAAATGGCGCTCCTCTGAACAACCCTCTATAGCAGAATGGTTTACACGCATACAAAAAACAATGGCCATGGAGGACCTCATACATCAGGCCAAAGAAACATCAACTAAGTTCACCAACACATGGACATGCTGGATACACTTTACTACCACGGATGAATACAAAAAATACATAACCTGAAGGAACTATGGTCATGCTGACGGTAACTTTGTCATGGTACGCTTACTTCACCCTTGATATTCGCTGTTCCTTTCCTTTCCCTTAGTGCTAATGATGATTCATAAATCTCCCCGACGATGTGATGATGTTCACATACTTCCTACAATACCTTTCATTGATAGGCCACACAACAACCCCCAACATAATACTCTTCTGATTTAGCCCCTATCAACCCCCTTTACCTACACATACCCAACTACGAAACCACCTGAACCTTTCTTACACAAACTCCACCAGATGCAACTCAAGACCCGAGAATTCTCCCTCCTACCCACCCCATATCAACCATTATCCATGATGCTATGTTAAGCTGGATTAATATTACTCAGTAACAAATTCGCTAATATATCAATTCTTTATTGCATAACTGTTTACTTACCCTTACTATTTAAGCAATCATTACTGTTTATATATAACAACTTTATCTTTTCTATCACATTACTTGCGGCTGCGCCCGCAAAAGCATACTTTAATGTATATGACTTGCCTTTCTGCTCTTTTCTTCCTCGCTCTTCCTTGTTACCTTTGTTTAAAAATCAATAAAAAATACTAAAAAAAAAAAAAAATAATAATAATAATAATAAATAACTACTACTATTACTACTACTACTGACTGTAAAGTCTCATGGTTTGCATTCTATGCATTAAGGTGATGAAAAACCTTCTGTGGTGCAGCGGACCCCAAGAGCCCCCCCTTCCCCTTTTTTTTACCAATACCCGATCGTTCCAGCGACGAGAACGAGCCCAGCAGCTCCAGCCGCTGTATTTATTGAAGATGGTTTTTATTTATTTTTTGTATTTATTTTACATTCATTTATTTGTATAATATTACTATTTTATGTTTTTTAAATTTTTTTTAATTTGAGCAGAAAATCGCACAAAAATGTGCGGCAAAACACGTTTGTACCGGGATGATATGCAGCTGCAGGGATCACCCCGATAGCCGTTTGTTTAGAGTCAGTGGTTGTCTCTCTTGTAATAGCAATCCTAGCAGCTAACTAGCCACTGAATTTCTTTTAAAAGCAGTGGGAGAGGACGAACCCCCCCCCCCCTTCCCCAACGGCGCCATTCAAAAAAAAAATGAAAAGTATTAAAAAACCCCAATCTTGGTGTTTTGAAGGCTTTCAAGGGCAGAGGAGGGATTTGGGATCTTAAACCCCAGATCTCTCCATAAAGAGGACCTGTCACTGCCTATTACTGTCACATGGGATGTTTACATTCATTATAGACCCCAGATCTCTCCATAAAGAGGACCTGTCACCACCTATTACTGTCACATGGGATGTTTACATAAAAAAAGTGCTAAAAAATAACATAAAAATTCTAAGCAACAGTGTAGAAATAAATAAATAAAAATAAATGAATAATTAAAAAAAAAATGTTAATGCGCAAAGGTGAACACGCATGTCAGTCCCATCTCAGGCACCCAACCTTCCATGTATTGCACCATCTTTGGGAGCAGGCACCCATCCTTCCATGTATTGCACCATCTTAGGGAGCAGGCACCCATCCTTCCATGTATTGCACCATCTAACGGAGCAGGCGCCCATCCTTCCATGTATTGCACCATCTCTGGGAGCAGGCGCCCATCCTTACATGTATTGCACCATCTCAGGGAGCAGGCGCCCATCCTTCCATGTATTGCTCCATCTCTGGGAGCAGGCACCCATCCTTCCATGTATTGCACCATCTCAGGGAGCAGGCGCCCAAACTTCCATGTATTGCACCATCTCTGGGAGCAGGTGCCCATCCTTCCATGTATTGCACCATCTCTGGGAGCAGGCACCCATCCTTCCATGTATTGCACCATCTCTGGGAGCAGGCACCCATCCTTCCATGTATTGCACCATCTCAGGAAGCAGGCGCCCAACCTTCCATGTATTGCACCATCTCTGGGAGCAGGTGCCCATCTTTCCATGTATTGCACCATCTCTGGGAGCAGGCACCCATCCTTCCATGTATTGCACCATCTCTGGGAGCAGGCACCCATCCTTCCATGTATTGCACCATCTCAGGAAGCAGGCACCCAACCTTCCATGTATTGCGCCATCTCAGGGAGCAGACATCCATCCTTCCATGTATTGCTCCATCTCAGGGAGCAGGCACCCAACCTTCCATGCATTGCGCCATCTCAGGGAGCAGACGTCCATCCTTCCATGTATTGCTCCATCTCAGGGAGCAGGCACCCATCCTTCCATGTATTGCTCAATCTCAGGGAGCAGGCACCCATCCTTCCATGTATTGCACCATCTCGGGAGCAGGCACCCAACCTTCCATGCATTGCGCCATCTCAGGGAGCAGACGTCCATCCTTCCATGTATTGCTCCATCTCAGGGAGCAGGCACCCATCCTTCCATGTATTGCTCCATCTCAGGGAGCAGGCACCCATCCTTCCATGTATTGCACCATCTCTGGGAGTAGGCACCCATCCTTCCATGTATTGCACCATCTCTGGGAGCAGGCACCCATCCTTCCATGTATTGCACCTTCTCTGGGAGCAGGCGCCCAGCCTTCCATGTATTGCACCATCTCTGGGAGCAGGGGCCCATCCTTCCATGTATTGCACCATCTCTGGGAGCAGGCACCCATCCTTCCATGTATTGCACCATCTCTGGAAGCAGGCACCCAACCTTCCATGTATTGCACCATCTCAGGGAGCAGACATCCTTCCTTCCATGTATTGCTCCATCTCAGGGAGCAGGCGCCCATCCTTCCATGTATTGCACCATCTCTGAGAGCAGGCACCCATCCTTCCATGTATTGCACCATCTCTGGGAGCAGGCGCCCAACCTTCCGAGTATTGCATCATCTCTGGGAGCAGGCGCCCATGCTTCCATGTATTGCACCATCTCAGGAAGCAGGCGCCCATCCTTCCATGTATTGCACCATCTCAGGAAGCAGGCGCTCATCCTTCTATGTATTGCACCATCTCAGGGAGAAGGCGCACATCCTTCCATGTATTGCACCATCTCTGGAAGCAGGCAACCAACCTTCCATGTATTGCGCCATCTCAGGGAGCAGACGTCCATCCTTCCATGTATTGCACCATCTCAGGGAGCAGGCGCCCATCCTTCCATGTATTGCACCATCTCTGGGAGCAGGCACCCATCCTTCCATGTATTGCACCATCTCTGGGAGAAGGCGCCCATCCCCCATCCCTCCATGTATTGCACCATCTGTGGGAGCAGGCACCCATCCTTCCATGTATTGCACCATCTCAGGGAGCAAGCGCCCAACCTTCCATATATTGCACCATCTCTGGGAGTAGGCACCCATCCTTCCATGTATTGCACCATCTCTGGGAGCAGGCACCCATCCTTCCATGTATTGCACCATCTCTGGGAGAAGGCGCCCATCCCCCATCCCTCCATGTATTGCACCATCTGTGGGAGCAGGCACCCATCCTTCCATGTATTGCACCATCTCAGGGAGCAAGCGCCCAACCTTCCATATATTGCACCATCTCTGGGAGTAGGCTCCCATCCTTCCATGTATTGAACCATCTGTGGGAGCAGGCGCCCATCCTTCCATGTATTGCACCATCTCAGCGAGCAGGCGCCCAACCTTCCATGTATTGCACCATCTCTGGGAGCAAGCGCCCATCCTTCCATGTGTTGAACCATCGCAGGGAGCAGGCACCCATCCTTCCATGTATTGCACCATCTCAGGGAGCAGGCACCCATTCTTCCATGTATTGCACCATCTCGGGAAGCAGGTGCCCAACCTTCCATGTACTGCACAATCTCTGGGAGCAGGCACCCATCCTTCCATGTATTGCACCATCTCTGGGAGCAGGCGCCCAACCTTCCATGTATTGCACCATCTCTGGGAGCAGGCACCCATCCTTCCATGTATTGCACCATCTCAGGAAGCAGGCACCCATCCTTCCATGTATTGCACCATCTCAGGAAGCAGGCGCCCATCCTTCCACGTATTGCACCATCTCAGGGAGCAGGCGCCCATCCTTCCATGTATTGCACCATCTCTGGAAGCAGGCACCCAACCTTCCATGAATTGCGCCAACTCAGGGAGCAGACATCCATCCTTCCATGTATTGCACCATCTCAGGGAGCAGGCACCCATCCTTCCATCTATTGCACCATCTTTGGGAGCAGGCACCCATCCTTCCATGTATTGCACCATCTCAGGGAGCAGGCGCCCAACCTTCCATGTATTGCACCATCTCTGGGAGCAGGCGCCCATCCCTCCATGTATTGCACCATCTCAGGAAGCAGGCGCCCATCCTTCCATGTATTGCATCATCTCTGGGAGCAGGCGCCCATCCTTCCATGTATTGCACCATCTCTGGGAGCAGGCGCCCATCCTTCCATGTATTGCACCATCTGTGGGAGCAGGCACCCATCCTTCCATGTATTGCACCATCTCTGGAAGCAGGCGCCCATCCTTCCATGTATTGCACCATCTCAGGGAGCAGGCACCCATCCTTCCATGTATTGCACCATCTCGGGGAAGCAGGCGCCCAACCTTCCATGTACTGCACCATCTCTGAGAGCAGGCACCCATCCTTCCATGTATTGCACCATCTTAGGGAGCAGGCACCCATCCTTCCATGTATTGCACCATCTCTGGGAGCAGGCGCCCCCCCTTCCATGTATTGCACCATCTCTGGGAGCAGGCACCCATCCTTCCATGTATTGCACCTTCTCAGGAAGCAGGCACCCATCCTTCCATGTATTGCACCATCTCAGGAAGCAGGCGCCCATCCTTCCATGTATTGCACCATCTCTGGAAGCAGGCACCCAACCTTCCATGTACTGCGCCATCTCAGGGAGCAGGCGCCCAACCTTCCATGTATTGCACATCTCGGGAAACAGGCACCCATCCTTCCATGTATTGCACCATCTCTGGGAGCAGGCACCCATCCTTCCATGTATTGCACCATCTCTGGGAGCAGGCGCCCAACCTTCCATGTATTGCACCATCTCGGGAAGCAGGCACCCAACCTTCCATGTATTGCACATCTCGGGAAGCAGGCACCCATCCTTCCATGTATTGCACCATCTCTGGGAACAGGCACCCATCCTTCCATGTATTGCACCATCTCTGGGAGCAGGCGCCCAACCTTTCATGTATTGCACCATCTCTGGGAGCAGGCGCCCATCCTTCCATGTATTGCACCATCTCAGGAAGCAGGCGCCCATCCTTCCATGTATTGCATCATCTCTGGGAGCAGGCACCCATCCTTCCATGTATTGCACCATCTCTGGGAGCAGGCGCCCATCCTTCCATGTATTGCACCATCTCAGGGAGCAGGCGCCCATCCTTCCATGTATTGCACCATCTCAGGGAGCAGGCACCCATCCTTCCATGTATTGCACCATCTCAGGGAGCAGACGCCCAACCTTCCATGTATTGCACCATCTGTGGGAGCAGGCGCCCATACTTCCATGTATTGCACCATCTGTGGGAGCAGGCGCCCATCCTTCCATGTATTGCACCATCTCTGGGAGCAGGCGCCCATCCTTCCATGTATTGCACCATCTGTGGGAGCAGGCGCCCATCCTTCCATGTATTGCACCACCTCTGGGAGCAGGCGCCCAACCTTCCATGTACTGCACCATCTCGGGAAGCAGGCGCCCAACCTTCCATGTATTGCACATCTCGGGAAGCAGGCACCCATCCTTCCATGTATTGCACCATCTCTGGGAGCAGGCACCCATCCTTCCATGTATTGCACCATCTCTGGGAGCAGGCGCCCAACCTTTCATGTATTGCACCATCTCTGGGAGCAGGCGCCCATCCTTCCATGTATTGCACCATCTCAGGAAGCAGGCGCCCATCCTTCCATGTATTGCATCATCTCTGGGAGCAGGCACCCATCCTTCCATGTATTGCACCATCTCTGGGAGCAGGCGCCCATCCTTCCATGTATTGCACCATCTCTGGAAGCAGGCACCCATCCTTCCATGTATTGCACCATCTCAGGAAGCAGGCGCCCATCCTTCCATGTATTGCACCATCTCAGGGAGCAGGGGCCCATCCTTCCATGTATTGCACCATCTCTGGAAGCAGGCACCCAACCTTCCATGTATTGCGCCATCTCAGGGAGCAGACGTCCATCCTTCCATGTATTGCACCATCTCAGGGAGCAGGCGCCCATCCTTCCATGTATTGCACCATCTCAGGGAGCAGGCACCCATCCTTCCATGTATTGCACCATCTCTGGGAGCAGGCGCCCATCCTTCCATGTATTGCACCATCTCTGGGAGCAGGCGCCCATCCTTCCATGTATTGCACCACCTCTGGGAGCAGGCGCCCATCCTTCCATGTATTGCACCATCTGTGGTAGCAGGCGCCCATCCTTCCATGTATTGCACCATCTGTGGGAGCAGGCGCCCATCCTTCCATGTATTGCACCATCTCTGGGAGCAGGCGCCCAACCTTCCATGTACTGCACCACCTCTGGAAGCAGGCACCCATCCTTCCATGTATTGCACCATCTCAGGGAGCAGACGTCCATCCTTCCATGTATTGCACCATCTCTGGGAGCAGACGTCCATCCTTCCATGTATTGCACCATCTCAGGGAGCAGACGTCCATCCTTCCATGTATTGCACCATCTCTGGGAGCAGGCGCCCATCCTTCCATGTATTACACCATCTCAGGGAGCAGGCGCCCATCCTTCCATGTATTGCACCATCTCTGGGAGCAAACACCCATCCTTCCATGTATTGCACCATCTCTGGGAGCAGGCACCCATCCTTCCATGTATTGCACCATCTCTAGGAGCAAACACCCTTCCTTCCATGTATTGCACCATCTCTGGGAACAGGCACCCATCCTTCCATGTATTGCACCATCTCTGGAAGCAGGCGCCCATCCTTCCATGTATTGCACCATCTCTGGGAGCAAACACCCATCCTTCCATGTATTGCACCATCTCTGAGAGCAGGCACCCATCCTTCCATGTATTGCACCATCTCTGGGAGCAAACACCCTTCCTTCCATGTATTGCACCATCTCTGGGAACAGGCACCCATCCTTCCATGTATTGCACCATCTCTGGGAGCAGGCACCCATCCTTCCATGTATTGCACCATCTCAGGAAGCAGGCGCCCATCCTTCCATGTATTGCACCATCTGTGGGAGCAGGCGCCCATCCTTCCATGTATTGCACCATCTCTGGGAGCAGGCGCCCAACCTTCCATGTACTGCACCACCTCAGGAAGCAGGCACCCATCCTTCCATGTATTGCACCATCTCAGGGAGCAGACGTCCATCCTTCCATGTATTGCACCATCTCAGGGAGCAGACGTCCATCCTTCCATGTATTGCACCATCTCAGGGAGCAGGCGCCCATCCTTCCATGTATTACACCATCTCAGGGAGCAGGTGCCCAACCTTCCATGTATTGTGCCATCTCAGGGAGCAGATGTCCCTCCTTCCATGTATTGCACCATCTCTGGAAGCAGGCGCCCATCCTTCCATGTATTGCACCATCTCTGGGAGCGAACACCCATCCTTCCATGTATTGCACCATCTCTGGGAGCAGGCACCCATCGTTCCATGTATTGCACCATCTCTGGGAGCAAACACCCATCCTTCCATGTATTGCACCATCTCTGGGAACAGGCACCCATCCTTCCATGTATTGCACCATCTCTGGGAGCAGGCACCCATCCTTCCATGTATTGCACCATCTCAGGAAGCAGGCGCCCATCCTTCCATGTATTGCACCATCTCAGGGAGCAGGCACCCATCCTTCCATGTATTGCGCCATCTCAGGGAGCAGACACCCCCCCTTCCATGAATTGCACCGTCTCTGGGAGCAGGCACCCATCCTTCCATGTATTGCACCATCTCTAGGAGCAGGCTCCCATCCTTCCATGTATTGCACCATCTCTGGGAGCAGACGCCCATCCTTCCATGTATTGCACCATCTCGGGAAGCAGGCGCCCATCCTTCCATGTATTGCACCATCTCGGGAAGCAGGCGCCCATCCTTCCTTGTATTGCACCATCTCAGGGAGCAGGCACCCATCCTTCCATGTATTGCACCATCTCAGGGAGCAGGCGCCCATCCTTCCATGTATTGCACCATCTCTGGGAGCAGGCGCCCATCCTTCCATGTATTGCACCATCTCGGTAAGCAGGCGCCCATCCTTCCATGTATTGCACCATCTCGGTAAGGAGGCACCCATCCTTCCATGTATTGCACCACCTCTGGGAGCAGGCACCCATCCTTCCATGTATTGCACCACCTCTGGGAGCAGGCACCCATCCTTCCATGTATTGCACCATCTCGGTAAGCAGGCGCCCATCTTTCCATGTATTGCACCATCTCGGGAAGCAGGCGCCCATCCTTCCATGTATTGCACCATCTCAGGAAGCAGGCGCCCATCCTTCCATGTATTGCACCATCTCAGGAAGCAGGCAGGGCAGTGCAACAACTTTTAACCCTTTTACTGAGGTGAGGAGTGGATTGTAAAGTCATAAATTTGGGATTAGTGAATGGGATTAGACTTTTGCTTTATTGCACCTCAATTATAAACAATCTCTTTTATTGCTCCATGTCAGGACAGAGGGAGGTGGACTTCAGGCTGAACCCGGCCTGTTTGCTTAGCAGAGGAGGAACATCATTCACAGGAATTTTCCCCAGAAGCTGCTGGAACAGCAGGCAGTGCTAATAATATACAGGCTGTAAATTGTGCGGCAGAGCCGGCTCAGGCCTGTGACATGTATACATTCATTGTATACAGGGTGTCCACTCCTGCGTAAACACTGCGCGCCTGCTGATTTAGGGCCCCGATCTGCACATTATTAGGAAAGGAGACAGCTGGCCACTGGAAGCTGACACCACCCTGCCTGAGGGAGGCCGCCATCTTCTACGCTGGGAAAGCAGCTTATTATTTATTTATTACAGCTATTGATGCCGCACTTTACAGATCGAACATTCACATTCGTCACTGGACCAAGGAGCTTACAATATAAGGTCCCCTATATACACTATATGGTCAAAAGTATTGGGACGCCTGCCTTTACACGCACATGAACTTTAATGGCATCCCGGTCTTAGTCCGTAGGGTTCAATATTGAGTTGGTCCACCCTTTACAGCTATAACAGCTTCAACTCTTCTGGGAAGGCCGTCCACAAGGTTTAGGAGGGTGTCTATGGGAATGTTTGACCATTTTTCCAGAAGAGCATTTGTGAGGTCAGGCACTGATGTTGGATGAGAAGGTCTGGCTCGCAGTCTCCACGCTAATTCATCCCAAAGGTGTTCTATCGTGTTGAGGTCAGGACCAGTCAAGTTCCTCCACCCCAAATTTGCTCATCCATGTCTTTATGGACCTTGCATTGTGCACTGGTCCAAATCATTTGGTGGAGGGGGGGGGGGGAATTATGGTGTGGGGTTGTTTCTCATGGGTTGGGCTTGGCCCCTTAGTTCCAGTGAAGGGAACTTTTAAGGTGTCAGTATACCAAGACAATTTGGACAATTTCATGCTCCCAACTTTGTGGGGACAGTTTAGGGATGGACCCTTCCTGTTCCAACATGACAGCCCACCAGTGCACAATGGAAGGTCCATAAAGACATGGATGAACGAGTTTGGGGTGGAGGAACTTGACTGGCCTGCATAGAGTCCTGACCTGAACCCGATAGAACACCTTTGGGATGAATTAGAGCGGAGACTGCGAGCCAGTGACCATTGAAATACATGGTTTTCGACTTGTTGTGCAACTTCAAATGTCGTAAGTCGCACTAGTGAGAACGGAACCTTAGATCTGCTATCCATTTGGACAAAGTAGGTGGACTGGGTGAGGTCCTCTTAAGGGCAATCTGTCTGCAGGCCACAAATAGGGCTTCGGAGACAGTTATCATCAAATTAGGGTCCACTGAGGAGAAGTCAGCATAGCCCAGGAGGCATGTTACATAGTTAATCAGGTTGAAAAAAGACACAAGTCCATCCAGTTCAACCAAAAAAATAAAATAAAAATACAACTTCACCCAGAATTGATCCAGAGGAAGGGAAAAACCCCCAGCAAAGCATGATCCAAGTTGCTACAGCAGGGGAAAAAATTCCTTCCTGATCCCTCGAGAGGCCATCAGATATTCCCTGGATCAACTTTACCTATAAATGTCAGTACCCAGTTATATTCTGTACATTTAGGAAAGTATCCAGGACTTTCATATAGCAACCTACTGAGCTGGCCAGATCCACCTCTGGAGGGAGTCTATTCCACATTTTCACAGCTCTTACTGTGAAGAAACCTTTCCTTATTTGGAGATGAAATCTTTTTTCCTCCAGACGTAAAGAGTGCCCCCGTGTCCTCTGTGATGACCTTAAAGTGAATAACTCAACACCAAGTTCACTATATGGGAGACAAATGTGTGGGGGGGGGGGGAACAGAGGGACATTGGTCCAAATCAGGGACATTCCCTCTAAATCAGGGACAGTCGGGAGCTTTACAACATGAGGGCAGACAGTACACTTACATTACAATTCAACACAGGAGCGATCAGAGAGCTTACAATCTAGGAGGGAGAGTCAAGTGATACAAAAGGTAATAACTGTGGGGGCTGGGCTGATGGAGAAAATGAATATACAGTTGTTAGATGTGGGTAGGATAAGCTTCTCTGAAGAGATGAATTTTTGGGGGGGGTCACCTAAAAGCTGACAGAGTCGGAGATAGTTGGACAATTCGAGGTAGCCAGTTCCATAGGATGGAAGAGGCTAGAGAAAAGTCCTGGAGGCGAGCACGGGAGGAGGTGATGAGGGAACTGGAGAACAATTAGGTTGGTTTTCCGAGACAAGGTTAGTGATGTAGCTGGGAAAAATGTCAGATTCCAATGATCCCCATGGCTAAGCCCTACTGAAAGTGGAAGATGTTGGGGACATGGCTTTGGGTGGGAGTGAGCGGTGTGTGCTGTCATTGCAATAAACCTTGGCTGGAACCAACCTCAGACAGTTATTTGGATGGTGGATTACATTGGACCAAGAGCAGAGTCCAGGGCCTTGGCACAGCTGATTGTGGGTAATCGAGGAAGATACAGGCCGGCCTGTGAGTGGTGAAAGGGGATTGGGTTGAGTTACTTCTTGCTTTGCAAAGAGTAAACCTTGTTTGGTCAAACTTCTGATCACGACCATGGCTGCCCAGGTGTTCGCTTTTCTGCTGGACTGTCCCCCTCATTTTGCAGATGCCTCCCATAGGGATTAGCCTGGCAGGCCTGTGAGTGGTGAAAGAGGGTTGGGTTGAGTTACTTCTTGCTTTGCGAAGATTAAACCTTGTTTGGTCAAACTTCTGATCATGACCATGGCTGCCCAGTTGTTCCTTTTTCTGCTGGACTGTCCCCCTCATTTTGCAGATGCCTCCCATAGGGATTAGCCTGGCAGGCCTGTGAGTGGTGAAAGGGGTTGGGTTGAGATACTTCTCGCTTGTGAAGATTAAACCTTGTTTGGTCAAACTTCTGATCACGACCATGGCTGCCCAGGTGTTCCCTTTTCTGCTGGACTGTCCCCCACATTTTGCAGATGCCTCCCATAGGGATTAGCCTGGCAGGCCTGTGAGTGGTGAAAGAGGGTTGGGTTGAGTTACTTCTTGCTTTGCGAAGATTAAACCTTGTTTGGTCAAACTTCTGATCACGACCATGGCTGCCCAGGTGTTCCCTTTTCTGCTGGACTGTCCCCCACATTTTGCAGATGCCTCCCATAGGGATTAGCCTGGAAGGCCTGTGAGTGGTGAAAGGGGTTGGGGTTGAGATACTTATTGCTTGTGAAGGTTAAACCTTGTTTGGTCAAACTTCTGATCACGACCATGGCTGCCCAGGTGTTCCCTTTTCTGCTGGACTGTCCCCTCTCTTTGCAGATGCCTCCCATAGGGATTAGCCTGGCAAGGCCCCGGCACAGAAGCTGCCCCAACAAGAAGGCGGCCATTTTTATCTTTCCACAGGAAGGCGCCCTGCCAATTTTTCTAGCAATGTTTTCATGGTCAACCAACACAATTGGTAAAAACAATACCTATGGATAACTGTGCTGTATACATTGTATACAGCTCAAGTCCTGGACAACCTTTGCATGGATAATCCTGTTTGGCTGTTTTTTCGGGTGTTTAGGGAGGGGTGGGGGGTTAAATCTAGGCCAGATTCTTCTGGAGAAGGGTAAAAGATGGCACAGTACGGGGCCGGCTGTTAAACCCACAGCTTTGAAGAGGAGACATCACTCAGAACAAATTGCCGCTCTGTTTGAATACCTTTGCTCCTCTGCATGGACATTGGCTTCACAGGCCCATCTATCACCTCCCGGCCTGACAGTTTTATGCTTCCTTTCATTAACTGCTTTGTGAGGGCCTGTAATAATCTCCCCGGAACATTCCAGAAAGAGACGTTTTGCTCTCTTTCCCCCCTTTGCTGTGGGAGAGAAGGCAAAAAAAACATACCTAGTAATCAAAAGCCCGACTTTATCATCAAGGCCTCAGAGAGGAGAAATCATTGAGATGCGTATCGCCCAGCCACCCCATGCGCTCTTTACCGGCGTGTCGTACCAGGAAATGGACACAACAACTCCACACATAAGGAAAAAAAATAAAATCTTTCTAAAAGTCTAAATCTAAAAAGATGCAAAAAAAATAATGAAATTGGGTATGTTCAGATGAAGACACCACCAGAGGTGATTTTATGGAAGCCCACCATAGATATATGCATACCATGAGTAGAAAGGACTTTCAAATGAACCAAATGAGGAAGATTATCCACCAACCTTATACAAGCTGTATATTGATACTATTAATATAAAGATCTATTATTATCACTTCAATAAAAAAACCTTCAAGATACGTAAAACCGCAAAATCATGTCCTACAACATCACAAATAGTATGTTCAGGTCCAACTCCAGACTATTGTCTACCTCACATGTCTTAAACACAAGGCCTGCGGGAGGAATTCGGCCTGCCAGGCGCTTTCATGTGGCCCTCACACCTCTTCTGCTGTTGCGGCACCCTCCTCATCCTTACCCCCACCTTGCCTCAGTCAGCAGCAGAGAGGAGGACAGAACTCCTACAGATCCTGCGCTTCTCCATGCAGCTGCAGAGAGGCTTGTCTCTGCCCCCCCATCTCAGCAGCCGGCAGCAGAGAGGAGGACAGAACTCCACCCACAGATCCTGCAATTCTCCATGCAGCTGCAGAGAGGCTTGACTCTGCCCCCCCCCCCATCTCAGCAGCCGGCAGCAGAGAGGAGGACAGGACTCCCCCCCACAGATCCTGCACTTCTCCGTGCAGCTGCAGAAAGGCTTGTCTCTGCCCCCCCATCTCAGCAGCCAGCAGCAGAGAGGAGGACAGAACTCCTCCCACAGATCCTGCACTTCCCCATGCAGCTGCAGAGAGGCTTGTCTCTACCCCCCATCTCAGCAGCCAGCAGCAGAGAGGAGGACAGAACTCCCCCCCACAGATCCTGCACTTCCCCATGCAGCTGCAGAGAGGCTTGTCTCTGCCCCCCATCTCAGCAGCCAGCAGCAGAGAGTAGGACAGGACTCCCCCCCACAGATCCTGCACTTCTCCATGCAACTGAAGAGAGATTGTCTCTGCCCCCCCCCCCCCCCCCCCCCATCTCAGCAGTCAGCAGTAGAGAGAAGGATAAAACTCCCCCACAGATCCTGCGCTTATCTGTGCAGCTGCAGAGAGGCTCGTCTCTGTCCCTCCCCCCTTCAGCAGTCAGCAGAAGAGAGGGGGACAAACCCCCCCCCCACCACAAATCCTGCGCTTCTCCGTGCAGCTGCAGAGAGGCTTGTCTCTGCCCCCTATCTCAGGAATCAGCAGTAGAGAAGAGGATAGAATTCCCCCTACAGATCCTGCACTTCTGCATGCAGCTGCAGAGAGGCTCATCTCTGCCCCCATCTCTGCAGTCGGCAGTAGAGAGGAGCACAGCACTCCCCCCACAGATCCTGCGCCTCTCTGTGCAGCTGCAGAACCCCCTCATCTCTGCCTCCCCTGGTCTCAGCATTCAGCAGACTCCAGCCCTCCTCTGATCCTCCTCCAGACCCTGCACTTTCTGCTTCCCAGCTCCACCCCCAACTTCTTCCCGGCAGCAGTACATGCACTGTAATAGTGATTGGGCAGTTTACAGCCACACAGATCACGTTTACATTACAGCCAGGAGGCTGATGAACAAAACACGCTCATGGCTGCTGCTAGGAATTCATTTATTAACCATTTGAGCGTGGGAAGATTTACCCCCCTTCATGACCAGGCCATTTATTCCAATATGGAACTGCGTCACTTTAACTGACAATTGCGCGGTCGTGCGACGCTGCACTCAAATAAAGTTGACGTCCTTTTTTTCCCACAAATAGAGCTTTCTTTTGGTGGTATTTGATCACCTCTGTGGTTTTTATTTTTTGCGCTATAAACAAAGGAAAAATGACAATTTTGAAAAAAAAAAACAAAACAATATTTTTTTACTTTCTGCTATAAAACGTCCAATAAAAAAATGTAAAAAAAAAAATCAAATTTCTTCATCAATTTAGGCCAATATGTTTTCTGCTACATATTTTTGGTAAAATAAAATCCCAGTTGGTGCATATTGATTGGTTTACGCAAAAGTTATTGCATCTACAAAATAGGGGACAGATTTACGGAATTTGTATTTATTTAATTATTTTTTACTAGTAATGGTGGCGATCGGTGACTTATAGCGGGACTGCGACATTGCGGCGGACAAATCTGACACAAAGCGACACTTTTTGGGGACTAGTGACAAAAAAAATGCACTGTCTCTGTACTAATGGCACTGGCAGGGAAGGCGTTAACATCTGTCAGGGCTGGGCTCAGCCCTTCCTTCTCAGAGCTGGCCGCTCAGCTGTCGGCTAATTGCCAGCTCCCATCTCTCTCCACAGTTACTCAGCTGTTGATGATATCCTGCTCGTCAGTCCTGCCTACTTAAGCCGTCCAGTTCAGAGGATCTCTGCCTTCGCCTTGGTCAACATCTCAGAGACTATCTCCTGCGATCCTGTTAAAGACTTGCTTGGCTGACATCTCTTCTGACTCCAGATCCTGCTTTCTGTTTTACTACACTATTTTCCAGCTCCCTGATGTTTGGCTTGTCTGACTATCTGTTCCGGTTCCTGAACTCTGGCTATGTTTTGACTACGTTTGTTCTATTTACTTTTATTATTAAACAAGTGAGATTTACCTGTACTTCTGTCTCGGCCTGATTTCATGGTTTCTGACAACATCAGGGGGCGATCAAAGGGTTAAATGTGTTCCCTGGGAGTGCTTGCTAACTGTGTGGGGTGAGGTGCTTGTTCTGTGGGAAGACAGAGATCCTGTGTTCCTGCTGAGCAGAATTACAGGATCTCTACCTCCCCTTCTCACAGAACGGCAATCTGCCTTGTTTACATCGGCAGATTGCTTGTTCTGCCTCTCTCGGGAACGATCGGCGGGTCTGCCAGACCCACTGATTGGCTCCCCTTCTGTGTCCAATCACAGCGTGCGCGGAGTGTGCCCCAAACCCCGGAAGTGCAGACTCATGTACAGGTACGTGATTCTGCACAGGAATACGGTCGGCAAAGTATGCGGTCGGCAAGTGGTTAAGGACAAACAGACTGTTTGCTTTGCAAGGAGATTTTCCTTTACAGGGCTGGGACAAGGGGTGGGCAGGAGGGACAGCTGCCCCCCGCGCGAAGCGGAGCAAAGCGGCAAATAATGGATACAGGGTGTGGCACCCATTCTACAGCATGTACTATCAGTGGTGGAGGTGGGGGAGGGGGGGCGCACAGTTTTTGATCTTTGCCCTAAGCCAGTGGTCTCCAAACTGCGGCCCTTTGCTTGCCATTATCTGACCCTTGAGGCACTATTCTCCCACCACTGATACAAGACACTTGTATGCCAACTGACTTCAAATCAACAATGGGGCACCATTTCTCTCACTGACGCCAACAATTTTCCTCCTACTGATACCAATGATGGGGCACTATTCCTCCCACTGATACCAATGATGGGGCACTATTCCTCCCACTGATACCAATGATGGGGCACTATTCCACCCACTGATACCAATGATGGGGCACTATTCCTCCCACTGAAACCAATGATGGGGCACTATTCCTCCCACTGATACCAATGATGGGGCACTATTCCTCCCACTGATACCAATGATGGGGCACTATTCCTCCCACTGATACCAATGATAGGGCACTATTCCTCTCACTGATACCAATGATGGGACACTATTCCTCCCACTGATACCAATGATGGGACACTATTCCTTCCACTGATACCAATGATGGGTCACTATTCCTCCTACTGATACCAATGATGGGGCACTATTCCTCACACTGATACCGATGATGGGGCACTATTCCTCCCACTGACACCAATGATGGGGCACTATTCCTCACACTGATACCAATGATGGGTCACTATTCCTCCAGCTTATACCAAATATGGCGATGTTCACTCCTACTGATGCCAGGAAAATGTCCACCCCCACTGGCCGCTGTCCGGCCTTCCTAAAGTCTGAAGGACAATAAACTGGCCCTTTCTTTAGAAGGTTTGGAGACCCTCGCCCCAAGCGCTGGACAACCCTGTCCTGGTACTGTTCCCTTAGCTTAGCGCATAAGCTGACGCCAGTGGCACCCCGTGCACTGTGGGCGCACGGGCGCTGTCCCCCCAGTCCATGCACCCGGCCCCTTTCAGGTCACCGGACACATAGATTCCTATGGTGGGGGCTGGAGGGGGTGGTACATTTTAAAGCACCTGATTAGAGACAGAGGCTCTAATAGGCTTCAAAATAGGGTGGGCTCGGGGGGCAGAGATTTCGCCCTGATCCCACCCAATTGTGTGACCATAGCAAATAAAAAGTTTCGCTGTGTTCACACTAACCTTTCTCCCTGCCAATCAGGCCTATTGGATGCCTGGCGCTTTGAAAGAGGAGCGAGGGGACACATGCTGGAGCCGCCGCTCTGAGGGGACAGCACTGCGGTAAGTCCCCTCGGCTCTGTGCCACGGGGGGGGGGTGCCAGAGCCACGATCCGCGTGCACAGGGGGGGGTGTCGGTGGGCACAGGTGGCTGCATTTGATGGGTACAGGTGGCTGAACATGATGGGCACAATGGATGCATTTGATGGGCACAATGGCTGCATATGATGGGCACAAGTGGCTGCATATGATGGGCACAAGTGGCTGCGTTTGATGGGCACAATGGATGCATTTGATGGGCACAATGGCTGAATATGATGGGCACAAGTGGCTGCATATGATGGGCACAAGTGGCTGTGTTTGATGGGCACAAGTGGCTACATATGATGGGCACACGTGGCTGCATATGATGAGCACACATGGCTGCATATGATGGGCACAATGGCTGCATTTGATGGGCACAAGTGGCTGCGTTTGATGGACACAAAAGATGCGTTTGATGGGCACAATGGCTGCATATGATGGGCACAAGTGGCTGCATTTGATGGGCACAAGTGGCTGCATTTGATGGGCACAAAAGATGCGTTTGATGGGCACAATGGCTGCATATGATGGGCACAATGGCTGCATTTGATGGGCACAAGTGGCTGCGTTTGATGGGCACAAAAGATGCGTTTGATGGGCACAATGGCTGCATATGATGGGCACAAGTGGCTGTGTTTGATGGGCACAAGTGGCTACATATGATGGGCACACGTGGCTGCATATGATGAGCACACATGGCTGCATATGATGGGCACAATGGCTGCATTTGATGGGCACAAGTGGCTGCGTTTGATGGACACAAAAGATGCGTTTGATGGGCACAATGGCTGCATATGATGGGCACAAGTGGCTGCATTTGATGGGCACAAGTGGCTGCATTTGATGGGCACAAAAGATGCGTTTGATGGGCACAATGGCTGCATATGATGGGCACAATGGCTGCATTTGATGGGCACAAGTGGCTGCGTTTGATGGGCACAAAAGATGCGTTTGATGGGCACAATGGCTGCATATGATGGGCACAAGTGGCTGCATATGATGGGCACAAGTGGCTGCATATGATGGGCACAAGTGGCTACATATGATGGGCACACGTGGCTGCATATGATGAGCACACATGGCTGCATATGATGGGCACAATGGCTGCATTTGATGGGCACAAGTGGCTGAGTTTGATGGGCACAAAAGATGCGTTTGATGGGCACACGTGGCTGCATATGATGAGCACACATGGCTGCATATGATGGGCACAAGTGGCTGCGTTTGATGGGCACAATGGCTGCATTTGATGGGCACAAGTGGCTGCGTTTGATGGGCACAAGTGGCTGCGTTTGATGGGCACAAAAGATGCATTTGATGGGCACAAGTGGCTGCAATTTATGGGGGGGTGGTGTTTCAGTATTTTTCAGTTTGTTTGTGCCCCCCCAAAAATTTTGAGCACCAGCTGCCACTAGCTGATGCTCTGCTGACTTCCATCATCCAATTATGTGCAAGCGTTTGTCCTTGAACCTGATTGGATATTCTTTTGCAAAGTGTATTTTCACCGCATTCACTAAGCTAAGAACGAATTCTCCTGCAAGGTAAAAATGCACTCACAAAAGTGAACGGCCATTTTGCCTTTAGTGAATCAGCCCCGTTCTCTCTTTTTTTTTTTTTGTTATTTACAGTCATTTACATTTTTTTTTCATTCTTACATTTACATTTTTTTTCAGTGTAATAAAAGTGCCTTCATATCGGGGCTTCTGTTGCACATGAGAACGATCGCCTATTTCTGCTAATCCCAGAAGGGAGTCTGAGGAGAGAGAGGAGAGAGCGAGGAGAGCGAGGAGAGCGAGGAGAGCGAGTGGGCGCCCAACAATAAATGCATATATTGTGAAATAATAAGAGCGGCTGTATTTTTCTTTCTGGTGAAGCCGAGGTCCTCCCTATAATCAATCTTCCTAGGCTGTCACTGAGCTGTCACTATGGACACACTCACAGGACTCTTTATAACAGAGCTGGAACAAGATTGATTTAATTGCCTCTAAATGAACAGAAGCAGGTCAGCCGGGCCTAGGAAAGGCCAGGAGGAGGCCGGGGGAAGGAAATCCTGTTCCCAACCTGTGATGGGGAAGGTGTGTGGGGGGGGGTCTGGGCTTACAAATTTGAACATTACACTTTAACATAAAAATGAGGAATTTATTTAATTTCATATATAATCCCGCATTAAATCACATATGTGTCATAGGAAAGCAGGTACAGTGCCTTGAAAAAGTATTCACACCCCTTGAAATTCCCCACATTTTGTCATATTACAACCAAAAACGTAAATGTATTTTATTGGGATTTTATGTGATAGACCAACACAAAGTGTCACATAATTGTGAAGTGGAAGAAAAATGATAAATGATACAAATAAATATGTGAAAAGTGTGGGGGAGGGGCATTTGTATGGCGCCCCCCGGAGTCAATACTTTGTAGAACCCCCTCTTTCTCTACAAGTCTTTTTGAGGATGTCTCTACCAGCTTTGCACATCTAGAGAGGACATTTCTGCCCATTCTTCTTTGCAAAATATCTCAAGCTCTGTCAGATTGGATGGAGAGCGTCTGTGAACAGCAATTTTCAAGTCTTGTCACAGATTCTCAATGTGATTTAGGTCTGGACTGTGACTGGGCCATTCTAACACATGAATATGCTTTGATCTAAACCATTCCATTGTAGCTCTGGCTGGATGTTTCAGGTCGTTGTCCTGCTGGAAGGTGAACCTCCCCCCAGTCTCAAGTCTTTTGTAGACTCCAACAGGTTTTCTTCTAAGATTGTCCTGTATTTGTCTCCATTCATCTTCCCATCAACTCTGACCAGCTTCCCTGTCCCTGCTGAAGAAAAGCATCCCCACCACATGATGCTGCCACCACCATGTTTCACGGTGGGGATGGTGTGTTCAGGGTGATGTGCAGTGTTAGTTTCCCCACACATAGCGTTTTGCTTTTAGGCCAAAAAGTTGAATTTTGGTCTCCTCTGACCAGATCACCTTCTTCCACATGTTTGCTGTGTCCTCCACATGGCTTCTCACAAACTACAAACAGGACCTTTTATGACTTTCTTTCACCAATGTCTTTCTTCTTGTCACTCTTCCATAAAGGGCAGATTTGTGGAGAACACGACTAATAGTTGTCCTGTGGACAGATTCTCCCACCTGAGCTGTGGATCTCTGCAGCTCCTCCAGAGTTACCATGGACCTCTTGGCTCTTCTCTGATGAATGTTCTCCTTGCCCGGCCGGCCAGTTTAGGTGGACGGCCATGTCTTGGTAGGTTTGCAGTTGTGCCATACTCTTTCCATTTTCTGATGATGGATTGAACAGAGCTCCGTGAGATGTTCAAAGCTTGGGAGATTTTTTTATAACCTAATCCTGCTTTATACTTCTCCACAACTTTATCCCTGACCTGTCTGGTGTGTTCCTTGGCCTTCATGATACTGTTTATTCACTAAGGTTCTCTAACAAACCTCTAAAGGGGTTCACAGAACAGCTGTATTTATACTGAGATTAAATGACACACAGGTGGACTCTATTTACTAATTAGGTGACTTCTGAAGGCGATTGGTTCCACTAGATTATAGTTAGGGGTATCAGAGTAAAGGGGGATGAATACAAATGCCCCCCCCCCCACACTTTTCACATATTTATTTGTACAATTTATCATTTTCTTTCCACTTCACAATTATGTGACACTTTGTGTTGGTCTATCACATAAAATCCCAATAAAATACATTTACGTTTTTGGTTGTAACATGACAAAATGTGGGAAATTTCAAGGGGTATGAATACTTTTTCAAGGCACTGTAGATTCCACAACTTATCAAAGTAGCACCAACACCCCCCACACAGCGCTATGGAGAATGCTTTTCCAAACTTTATATCCACTGAGACATTAGTAGCTTTATTTATATTGAAATACAATGTAATATCAAAGTACTAACTAAAGTAACTGTTACAATGTACAGGATACAAAAACCCAGCATGTTACGTATTCTGTACATTTGCAACAGTTACTGTAATACTTTATTAAATTGTATTTCAATTTAAAAAGAGCTTTTAATGTTACTTTAATATTATACACATTATCAGCTATTTTACTAAACCACTTAAGGACCGAGCCTCTTCGGAGATTTGTTGTTTACAAGTTAAAAACAGTTTTTTTTTTGCTAGAAAATTACTTAGAACCCCTAAACATTATATATTTTTTTTTCTAACACCCAAGAGAATAATTACAATACTCATTGCAATACTTTCTGTCACACCGTATTTGCGCAGCGGTCTTACAAGCGCACTTTTTTTTGGAAAAAATACACTTTTTGAATTAAAAAATAAGAAAACAGTAAAGTTAGCCCAAATTTTTTATATTGTGAAAGATAACGTTACGCCGAGTAAATTGATACCCAACATGTCACGCTTCAAAACTGCGCCCGCTCGTGGAATGGAGACAAACTTTTACCCTTAAAAATCTCCATAGGTGATGTTTAAAATATTCTACAGGTTGCATGTTTTGAGTTACAGAGGAGGTCTAGGGCTAGAATTATTGCTCTCGCTCTACCGATCGCGGTGATACCTCACATGTGTGGTTTGAACACCGTTTTCATATGCGGGCGCTACTCACGTATGCGTTCGATTCTGCACGTGAGCACGGTGGGACGGGGCGCATTTACATTTTTTTTTTCTTATTTATTTTACCTTTCTTTTTACTGTTCTTTTATTGAAAAAAGTTTCAATTGTATTCCTATTACAAGGAATGTAAACATCCAATTTTTTTGTAACTATCCCTTGTAATAGAAAAAAAGCACCTCTTATATATGAGATCTGGGGGGTCAAAAAGACGTCACATCTCATATTTACACTAAAATGTAATAAGAAAAAATAAAAAAGATGTTGCCATTTGAAAAAAAAAAAAAAGGCCCTTTAAGAGCTATGGGCGGAAGTAACGTTTTGATGTCGCTTCCGCCCTGCAATGGTATGGAGACGGGTGGCGGCCATCTTCCCCTCACTCATCCCCATACCCAGGAAGGAGAAAGATTCGATCATTTTCGCTGCTACTGGCGGCTCCGGTAAGTGGCGGAGGGCACCGGAGCGCGGCGGGAGGGAGGACCCTCTCCCGCCGCCGATAAAAGTGATCTCACGGTGAATCTGGGACTGATGTGAATGTACAATGTATATGTAAAGTCAGTGGTGTATTTAGGTTTTGTGCTGTCCTAGGCCTGACTAAACTCGTGCACCCCCTAATTTAAATATGACCCACCCCCTTCCTCTCAAGGCCAAACCCCTTCTTGTTTAAGACCCACCCTGTCATCTTTGTGCGATGCCACCCCTTCCCAGTTACTGTGTCCCCCTCCACTGTAAACAATGCACAGACCTCAGAACAGCAGACCGGCTCTTGCAGTTCACTCATGTCCCTCCTCCGTGTCTCCTCCTCCTCATGGCTGTGTACACAAGAACATTGGAGCTGAGGAGGGGGATCCTCAGTGAGCTGTGCACACCTCTCAGTGGGGAGAGAGGTGTTGGCTGCCACAGAAAGGCGATTGCTGTGTGTGGGACCCCGGGCCACAGATGTCCCAGGTGGCCATCCTAGCACGCCCCTGTCAGGCCAGTTCCTGGAGCTCAGTGCCAGAACTTATTGTGGCACTGGGCTCCAGAATTCAGCCCGAGTGCCCTAATAGTTGGTGCGGCCCCAGTTAGGACCCGAGCCCCCTACATCAGTATGGGCTGTACCCCCTGATGGTGGCCCTGTGTGAAGCTGGGACTCAGGGGTGGTCTTTTTGCCGCCTCCCCATAAAGTGCCGCCCTAGGCCTGGGCCTTGTCGGCCTAGGCCAGGATACAGCGCTGTGTAAAGTGCTGTGTAAATTGACGGCGCTATATAAGTACCTAAAATAAATAAAAAATAAATATTTTAATATGAATAAAGCTTCTAATGTCTCATTATGCATAACGTTTGGAAATACATTCACCATAGTATGGTAATGGATGTTGGTGCTTCTATGTTTGATGATTCTTTTGCAATCATCATGAGGGTAACATTTCTTTTTTTTTTTTTTTTTTTTTATCTGTTTTTCTAAAACAACGTTAATTTATTTATTTTTTTAATCATAAATTATTTTTTTTATGTTTATTATGTTACTCCTGCGCTGACAACAATGCTAAATACTAAAGTGAGCTGCTGCTACAGAGCAGCAGCTGTGCACCGGGTCGCGTATATTTGATATATTTATTTTATTTATTTCAGGTACTTATATATAGCACCATCAATTTTACCCAACACTTTACATATACATTCACATCAGACCCCACCCAGAAGGAGCTTTGAATATAAAGTCCCGCATTCAAACATACCCATACTGGGGCCAATTTAGACAGGAAACAATTATCCTCCCAGCACACATCTCAGCTAGGCACACATTTAAGCCTTTGATCGCCCCTAGATGTTTAACCCCCTTCCCAGCCAGTGTCCTTAGTACAGTGACAGTGCATATTTTTAGCACTGATCACTGTATTGGTGTCACTGGTGCACGAAAAGTGTCAAAAGTGTCAGTATCAGATCTGTCCGCCACAATATTGCAGTCCCGCTATAAGTCATTGATCGCCGCCATTACTAGTATAAAAAATAAATTAAAATAAATAATAAGTCCAGTATAAATCCCATAGCTTGTAGACGCTATAACGTTCACGTAAACCAATCAATATACACTTATTGGGTTTTTTTTTGTTTTTTTTTTTACCAAAAACATGTAGCAGAATACAATTAGATTTTAGAAATTAGATTTGTTAATTTTTTTTCTTATTTTTTTTCTATTATTATTTTAAATGTTTTTTTTTGTTTTGTAGCAGAAAGTAAAAACTATTGTTTTTTTTTCTTTTTTTTCAAAATTTTTGTTTCTTTCTTTTGTGTTTATAGCGCAAACAATTTAAAAACACAGTGGTGATCAAATACCATTGAAACAAAGCTCTATTTGTGTGGGGAAAAAATTAACACGAATTTTAATTGGGTACAGCGTGGAACAACCGCGCAATTGTCAGTTAAATTAGCGCAGTGCCCTATAGCAAAAAATGGCCTTTTTATTTTTAGCGTTTACAGTCACTTTAAGAGGAAGACGGGAATATTGGAATGTCCATTTGTTTTTTTCAGAAGGACTGCTTATGGGGGAAGCAAACCATCTTAGAAATTATCTAAGCAATGAAGTAAAATCAACATGAACATTTGTGATAATAATTATCGCACCCCCTCTAAATCTCAAAACCCCTAAACCAATGGGGCCCTCCTTTATACCTTACTCTTTGCTCACCTATGGGGCTTAGGATGCCAAAACGACCCCGGAAATGTAGGGGGCCTAATGCCTACTTATATCTCTTTTTTTTTTCATATATTGTGCTCATCAGGTTGTCCTTGTGTTACACTCTGTACCAGCCATTCTCAACCAGGGTTCCATGGAATCTGAAAGTTCCTCCAGAGGTTGCTAAGGGTTCCTGGAGATGTGGCTGACTGACCTCCCACCTGATGGTAACTGCTTTAACTCTGGGGTCAACACCACTTGGCAGGGCCAGCTGCATGACACCGAGGATCTATTTAGTTGTCTGTAAAGAGTTGCGTTCTGACAAGCACTGCAGGGGTCGAACTCTTATCACTGGCCACCAGTATTTTGGATTTGGCAAGGGTCCCCCAAGACCTTTTTTCAAGGGTTCCTCTTGGGTAAAAAGGTTGAGAAAGGCTGCTCTATACTGTAGCGTATGTCAGGTTGGTAATACAGACCAACAACAGTCATGTATGAGTCACTGGACCTATCAGTGTAGACTAGCTAGGCGCTCCCTCCTCTCCGGTGATGCCCCTGGATTGAGGTCAGAAGTTGACAACAGAACTTAGGTGCATAGATGCCACTGCATACGTGTACACAGCTACAAAACTTTCTGCTATTCTAAATTACAAGTGACTTACACCCCCACAACCCTCAGCTTCTGAGGAACCACGGGAACTACCACACTTTGACACCATGGACATATGAGGGCTGATTTACTAGAACTGGAGAGTTCAAAATCTGGTGCAGCCAATTAGCTTTTAACTTCAGCTTGTTCAAATAAGCTTTGACAAAAAAAACTGGAGGCTGATTGGTTTCTATGCAGAGCTGCACCAGATTTTGCACTTTCCAGTTTAAGTAGATCAACCTCATGGTGACATGTAATTTCCCAGAAGTTCACTTTACGGCCAAAAGCTTGTCGGACATCCTATTATAAAGCCATTGGCAAAAATATGAAATTGGCCCCTTTGTGGCTATAACAGCCTCCACTCTTTAAAAAAAAAACATGGTAAAGGCTCTCAAATCCACATCCCTTCACAGAAAGTAGCTGGGCTCTTAAGCCGTTCGATAAAAGCCTTGAGGTTCTGGCACACAAAGTGTCTTTCAACATCTGTAATTGTAGCCATCATTGGTGTGCACCGAACCTACAACAATACACAGAGTGGACCAGCACCTTCCCCATTGAACGCTCTTATTTCCGCAGCATGGGCTTGGGACCGGCCATGGCGGAGTTGCCTCCATTCTTCCTAAAAGGCTTTTCTCAAGATTTTGGAGTGGGTCTGTGGAAATTTTTTGCCCACTCTTCCAATAGAACATTTGTGAGGTCCGTTGTTGATTTTGGGCATGAAGAACTGGCTCACAATTTGCATTTCAATTTATCAAGATGTTGAGTAGGGTTGAGGTCGGGGCTCTGTGAAGGACACTCAAGTTCCTCCAAACCAAGCTGGTCAACTCATGTCTTTGTGGAGCTGGCTTTGTACACGGGGGGGGGGGGGGGGGGGGGGCGGCACAGTCATGCTGGAATAAAAAGGGGTCTTCAACAAACTGTTAGCACAAGGTTGGAAGAGCACAATTGTCTACAATGTCTTTGTGTGATGAAGTATTAACAGGACCCTTAACTGGAAACTAGTCATACTGTATGAAGGGAAGGTCACATACCTTTAGTGCAGCTGCGGGAGACTTAGCACTTCTCAATCTATCTTTTTTCTTTTGTTAGTTTTTGTAGATTGTATGACTCACGCAGTACACGTATGCTAAACATGAAAAACTGCATTGCAAAATCATCATTATTTACACTTTATCAGATGTCACAAGACATATGTCACCTCTTTATGTCATTTCATCTTCAACCTGTCACCTGATTTCACAGCTTGTTGCCTTCCACCTTCAAACACTAAATTACTAAACTATCACATTACACCTGAGACTCCAATCATTTTTCTGGGATGAGATATTGACAAGTTCTAGGTTATCCTGGATGCAATCAGTTGATGTACTCAAACACCATGGTTAGCAAACTCCATCTCATCAATATCTTCAAGAGAATGAACCATTTTAATATTTATATGCACAGGCCATCAGAGACAGAATAAGGCAGAAAGGGGCCCTAGGCAAGGTTCCCCCATCCCCCTTCCCATACCACTGATTGACACTGATAAGGATTGCAGTAGGTACAGAGAAGAGAAGCCTTTGAATTTGCATTTTCTCTACTGGCTTGGCCCACCAAACTGCCTAAAAATGCATCCTCCCTTGTGACGGGCAGATGTACCGCTTAGACTAATTGCACCATCTCCCCGCAGGAATGATGGTTGTAGCTGGGTCCCCTGGACTTCCACCATGCCCTAGGTTCTTGCCAATGTTGCCTTGAGGATAATCCATGCAACTGATGGGGGGTTCACTTGTTCTGTTGTGGGGCGTTGCTAGTTCTACAAAAGATCTGGGGCTAGAGCCCACAGCAACGAAGTAAAGAAAGTCATACGCAGGCGGGCATACACATGTATATAATATACGTGTGTGTGTATATACAGAGTATATATATATATATATATATATATATATATATATATATATATATATATATATATGTATATATATTTCATTATATATATTATCATTACATCAGGGTCCCCAGAGAGCCCTCCCTTACATCAGGGTCCCCAGAGAGCCCTCCCTTACATCAGGGTCCCCAGAGAGCCTCACCTTAAATCAGGGTCCCCAGAGAGCCTCCCTCCTTACATCAGGGTCTCCAGAGAACCCCCCCCTTACATCAGTATCCCCAGAGAGCCCCCCTTACATCAGGGTTCTCAGAGAGCCTCCCCTTACATCAGGGTCCCTAGAGAGCCCCCCTTACATCAGCATCTCCAGAGAGCCCCCTTACATCAGGGTTCTCAGAGAGCCTCCCGTTACATTAGGATCCCCAGAGAGCCCGTTCCTTACATCAGGGTCCCCAGAGAGCCCCCCCTTACATAAGGATCCCCAGAGAGCCCCTTCCTTACATCAGGGTCCCCAGGGAGCCTTCCCTTACATCAGGGTCCCCAGAGAGCCTCCCCTTACATCAGGGTCCCCAGAGAGCCTCCCCTTACATCAGGGTCCCCAGAGAGCCCCCCTTCTCACATCAGGGTTTCCAGGGAGCCCCCCTTACATCAGGATCCCCAGAGAGCCTGTTACTTACATCAGGGTCCCCAAAGAGCCCCTTCCTTACATCAGTGTCCCCAGAGAGCCCGCTTACATCAGGGTCCCCAGAGAGCCCCCTTCTCACATCAGGGTCCCCAGAGAGCCCCCCTTCTCACATCAGGGTCTCCAGAGAGCCCCCCTTACATCAGGATCCCCAGAGAGCCCCCCTTACATCAGGGTCCCCAGAGAGCCCCCCTTACATCAGGGTCCCCAGAGAGCCTCCCCCCCTTACATCAGGGTCCCCAGAGAGCCTCCCCCACTTACTTCAGGATTCCCAGAGAGCCCTTCCTTACCTCAGAGTCCCCAGAGAGAGGGCGGGCAGTGAGAGATTATGTAATCCCTCTGCTGCCCGCGGCTGCACAGTGAGAGCGGAACAGCGATGATGCAGGGCGGGCGGTCAGAGATGATGTCATCTCTCTGCTCTCTCGCCCCGCCCGTTCTCCGGAGTTGCCCGCCGCACTCGCAGCCCAGCTAATTTGGTCGAACTCAGAAAATTTGATTTGAATTCCATGAACAAATTAATCAAATTTATTGAATTTAATTAACCACCCCTCGTCTGCTGTATTTTGTAATGACAGTGGCAGGGCGGTTCTCTCATTCTGGGACAAAGTCATATGACGCAGTCAGTCTGGCCGCGCATGCACACCCGATGGTGTGGCTCTTTACCCATGTGATCAGTTGTGTCCAATCACAGCTGATCACATGTAAACAAGGAAATGCCAGTTATTGGCTCTCCTCTCCTCACACTGACAGTGTCAGAGGGGAGATCTGTACAGATCATCAGTGCAGCCCCAACAGTGTCCATCAGTGATACCAGTGCCCGTCAGTGATTCTAATCAGTGCACATCAATGATGCCAGTTAGTGCTGCCTTTCAGTGCCCATCAGTGCCGCCTATCCGTGCTGCCTATCAGTGCCTATCAGCGCCACCTATCACTGCTCATCATTGCTGAATATTAGTGCCGCCTATCAGTGCTCATCAGGGCTGCATATCAGTATCGCCTATCAGTGCCCATCAATGCCATCTATCAGTGCCCATCAGTCCTGCCTATCAGTGCTCATCAGTGCCGCCTATCAGTGCCCATCAGTGCTGCCTATCAGTGCCCATCAGTGCTGCATATCAGTGCCACCTATCAGTGCCCATCAGTGCTGCATATCAGTGCCCATAAGTGCCATCTAACAGTGCCCATCAGTCCTGCTTATCAGTGCCCATCAATGCCATCTATCAGTGCTCATCAGTGCCGCCTATCAGTGCCCATCAGTGCTGCATATCAGTGCCCATCAATGTTATCTATCAGTGCTCATCAGTGCCGCCTATCAGTGCCCATCAGTACCATCTATCAGTGCCCATCAATGTTATCTATCAGTGCTCATCAGTGCCGCCTATCAGTGCCCATCAGTACCATCTATCAGTGCATCCTCATCAGTGAAGGAGAAAAATTACTTATTTACAACATTTTCTACCAGAAACTAAGAAATACCACCAAAAGAAATCTCCATTTGTGTGAAAAAAAATGTAAAAATGTAATATGAGTACAGTGTTGCATGACTGCGCAATTGTCATTCAAAGAGTGACAGCGATGAAAGCTAAAAATTGGCCTGGGGCAGGAAGGGGGAAGGGGGTGAACGTGCCCGGTATTGGGGGAGGGGGGGAGTGCCCAGTATTGAAGGGGTTAAACAAAATTGGTTAATTAACCAATCAAAACAAAACACATTTTTTTTAAATTCAGCGCGCCTAGTATTTATTGTTGAAAGACTTGTAAAGGAAGAGTCTTTGTCAGTGAGAGGTTGGAGGCTGGGTGGGGAAGGACCGGGAGCTAGAAGGCGGGGGGTGGCGGGGGCAGGAACCTGTGCGTGGTCAACAGGTGGACCCCGAGCGACGGGTTTGCCGACCCCCAGCGTCTTGAGCGTCAATTTGCCTTCCCTCTCAAAATGCCGCCGGGGTCCAATGGACCCAGCGGGACTCATGGTAGGGCCGGCCCTGTCCATAAAACTGATTTGTTACCCCAATGCCCGGTGATTATCAGGAATTCTTACCAACCAAGATTGCTAGATTTCAGTAATTGTAGCTTAGTGTTCAGGCCGATACACTCGGGCCGAATATCGGCTGGTATAGGCGGTGCAACAGAAACCAGCCGACATTCTACCGGTATGTACCGACTTTTTCCTTTTATTCTTGTAAGGATGTGGCTGACCTCACATTGCCGGATTTTCACAAGAAATGGCACTAATTAGATTATTATCTGGGCAATTAGATATGTTTTGGGGTAAGGTGGTTGTAAACCCTTCCATATCCCCAGTGAAGTGACCGGCCTCAGGTGCTACACAGAGATGAAACGAATCCTCCTACATAAGATGTACCTGTTTATCTGCAGTCTTCTCTTCTCTACTTTTGTTCAAAGTCCAGTTTTTTTTAAAGCTTGTGTGAGAGTTCGGAAAAAAGGGGGCGGAGAGCTGAAATTACCCTCTGCAGAACTCAGTGAGGAGAGCTCTGAGCAGGGGCGGCCCGTCCATTAGGGGCGCTCGGGCGCCGCCCCCTATCTCCAGGCCACACGCTATATGCAATGGATAGATTCATTTTTTTGAAGCACCAGAGGCTCTAATTGGCTTCAAAATAGGGTTGACTCGGGTCGCAGAGCATTGCGCAACGATCCCACCCAGGTGTGTTACAACGACGAATTAATATGCGCTGTTGAAACACTGATCCTCAATCCGACCAATCAGAAGCGTGTGTTAGACCTGTTGTCTGATTGGCCGAAAAGAGAAGACTCCCGATTGGCCGCCGAAGAGGAGGGAGGAAACGGAAGGTTATGACTAAGGCCTTATAGGCTGAAACTGGTCAACTGACTTAATCAGCGTTTGTTCACTGTGGCTATTCAATAAAATTAAGAATTTTAAGAGCAACAACCAGAGTGCGGATCATTTTTTCTACAGGAAACGGAATCCGCCGCCGCCGTGATGACCCGTGGAGAACAGGAGAATGGGAGGCCGCCGAGCAGAGGAAGTCACCGGTGATGGGGTAAGTGCTACCGACCGAACGGGGGGGGGGGAGGTATACTGTTTGCCGCCCCCCACCCCCAAAAAAAATTCCTCCGGCCGCCACTGATCTACAGTCTAATTTTCTCTACTTCCGTTCAAAGTCCAATTTTTTAAAGCTTGTGTGAGAGTTCAGAAAAAAGGGGGCGGAGAGCTGAAATTACCCTCTGCAGAACTTCAGTGAGGAGAGCTCTGAGAGTGGATTGGAAAGAAAGGGACACCTCCCGCCCCCTTTCGTACAAGAACAGAGCTGAGGCTGTCAATCAGCTTGAGCTCCCTCCCCTGTCACCTTTTTTTCCCTTGGTGTCAGGAAAACTTGTCAGAAGTGACTCGTGCTGATAGCAGAGGAAGGAGGCAGCAGACAGAAATGACACTTAGTGCTTTGGAGTGAGACAAGCACACACTATAGAGGCATACGCTTTGTTCAGATTTCATGCCTGAGATTTACTACAGCCACTTTAAGTGAATACATGACCTGCGTGTCGGGTGTAAATTCTCCCACGCATTATAATTAATATCCGGAAGGAATTTGCAGGTTCTCTGGCGACGCTGCTGTTCTCTAGCTTTGTTTGAGGACATAAATGAAGGTAAACAACGACCGCGTCCTCCAAGATATTCTGCACATTGTGCCAAAAAGAACCCGAGCCAATATCCTGCAGGATCCGGGCAATCCGTCTTCTTCTCTCTTCATGACATCTACTTGTTAATCATCTAAAAATCCTCTCGTATTTCCAGCCTGATTGTAGAATTGTGTGAGCAATCGGCAATTGTGCCTTCCTTCAGAACGGCCAGTCAGAGACTATACTGCTGTCATTGTACCTTGAATATCCTTCCGATTGGGTGTCCAGTATAATCCTCTATTACAGCCAACTTCCAAGCCCCGATGAAGGGGAGCCTTGAGCCCCCGAAACGAGTTGGCTTTGACATTTTACTAAGAATGATGGCTTTTACTGGTCTTGTAGTAACTGGTGGCATGCCCATCCTTTGCTTGTTCCTTCACAGAAAAGGAATCTCCTTTTTTTGGCACATTATTATTATTATTATTATACAGGATTTATTTAGCTCCAACAGTTTACAATATAAAAAGGAGACAATACAATAAAATACAAGAGGATTAAGAGGTCCCTGCTCAGAAGAGCTTACAATCTAATAGGGTGGGGCAGGTGGTACAAAAGGTTGTATCTGTGAGGAATGAGCTGATGGAAGTGGTAGAAGATTAGTTGGAGACGTGATCGGCTTCCCTGAAGAGATGAGTTTTAAGGGATCGCCTGAAGGTAGCAAGAGTAGGGGATAGCCGGACCAGTGGAGGTAGCGAGTTCCAAAGGATGGGAGAGGCTCTGGAGAAATCCTGGAGACGAGCATAAGAGGAGGAGACGAGAGAGCTTGAGAGTAGGAGGTCATGGGAGGAGGAGACGAGAGAGCTTGAGAGTAGGAGGTCTTGAGAAGAGCGGAGAGGACGATTTGGGTGATATTTGGAGACAAGATTGGTGATGTAGTTAGGCACATGCACCATTCCCGTAAAGGCATAAAAAAATGTAAAAATGACCGCGCTGGCCCAGGTGTGTATTAAAACGAATCAGCCTAAAATTAGAGACATAAACCCAACACAATCTCTAATGCTTCCTAATATAATTAATATATCAGTAATAATTTTATCTAAAAAAAATGTGACAAATAAAACTCAAAAATTACGGTGTGTGACCACACGGGATGAAGGAGTGGGCAACTAGACCCACATACACATCTACCTAAATCTATGTGTATACAGTGCCTTGAAAAAGTATTCATACTTGCTTCAAAAGTGAGTACACCCCTCACTCACATTTCTGTAAATCTTTTCTTCTATCTTTTCATGTGACAACACTGAAGAAATGACACTTTGCTACAATGTAAAGTAGTGAGTGTACAGCTTGTATAACAGTGTAAATTTGCTGTCCTCTCAAAATAACTCAACACACAGCCATTAATGTCTAAACCGCTGGCAACAAAAGTGAAAATGTCCAAATTGGGCCCAAAGTCTCAATATTTTGTGTGGTCACCATTATTTTCCAGCACTGCCTTAACCCTCTTGGGCATGGAGTTCACCAGAGCTTCACAGGTTGTCACTGGAGTCCTCTTCCACTCCTCCAAGACGACATCACGGAGCTGGTGGATGTTAGAGAACTTGCGCTCCTCCACCTTCCGTTTGAGGATGTCCCACAGATGGTCAATAGGGTTTAGGTCTGGAGACATGCTTGGCCAGTCCATCACCTTTACCCTCAGCTTCTTTAGCAAGGCAGTGGTCATCTTGGAGGTGTGTTTGGGGTCATTATCATGTTGGAATACTGCCCTGCTGCGAGCTCCTGACCTCAACCTGATAGAACACCTTTGGGATGAATTAGAGCGGAGACTGCGAGCCAGGCCTTCTCACCCAACTGCTTGACCTGACAAATGCGGTTCTGGAAGAATTGTCAAACATTCCCATAGACACCCTCCTAAACCTTGTGGACGGCCTTCTCAGAAGAGTTGAAGCTGTTATAGCTGAAAAGGGTGGGCCAACTCAATATTGAACCCTACGGACTAAGACTGGGATGCCATTAAAGTTCACGTGTGTGTAAAGGCAGGCGTCCCAACACGTGGGACTGGTAAGCAGGCAGGGGTAGACAAAAGCCGGGTTAATAACAGAGTCAAGCAGATTCAGGATCAAGGATAACAGAAATACAAGCTGAAAGACCATCCAGCAATGACCCCATGCAGGGTCCAGGTTTAATTAGACCTCTAGGCACCAGTATCTACGGAGGATGCGCCCATGCTTCCACATGCACACCATTGTGCATGCTTGGTTAGGCTCCTGTGCCCTGAAAACATGTGCATGAGCACAACAGCTCTATCAAAACGCTGACATGAAGTACCTGACCCCCAAAAGCCCAGAGATAACGTGTGGGATCGCTCAGTACGCTCGTATTGGACTCCAAGGCCCAGCACCCTCGTAAATTGCAGTTGTAAAATTATAGGCTTAGAGAACAACCAAAATAAACACATTGAAATGGATGGCAGGCCTGCCCATTTGTATCTAGCCGAAACCCTTTAAATAAGTGTCTTTCCTTAGACAGGTGAGTGCCGATATCTGGAACACGCAGGAAACATCGGACCTTTCCTAGATAAACAGTTCTCCGGGAATATCAAAGTCAGGTCCCTCAGACATTACACACCAAGGTTATAGAGATAATGAAACGTCACAGAGATTCTGGGAAGAGTGATAGGACGGTCTGCTGCCGGGGACACGGATCCATTCCCGATGTGCTGAGCTTGGAGGATCGCAGGGTTATAACTCTTCCGAAATTAACCTGTCCCCCGGAAAGAGAGAGAACGCGGGTCCTGGCACAACATTAACACAAATAGATATCACCGCCACCGCCAAGAGAGACTTATCAGTAAATTGGAAATCAAATTGCCAGATAACTTTTCACACCACAAACCAATGAGCCCAGAGAGTGGGAAATATTTCACTCCATAATGGGATGCTAATTAAAAAGTTATAAAGGGGTCATCTACAATTAGAATGGAAGGGTGCATCCTGGGTAAACATTAAAGCTGAACTCCAGCCTTACATTTTTTTTCTCCGGACATATAGCCATGGCCGTGTTCAAAGACAATACGCTCAACTGGATGCCTGCCATCATCCCCACAATATATAACTACACTATAGTGTCAAAAGTATTGGGACACCTGCTTTTACGCACACAGTGACTTTAATGGCATCCCAGTCTTAGTCCGTAGGGTTCAATATTGAGTAGGCCCACCATTTGCAGCTATAACAGCTTCAACTCTTCTGGGAAGGCCGTCCACAAGGTTTAGGAGTGTGTCTATGGCAATGTTTGACCTTTGTGAGGTCAGGCACTGATGTGGGACAAAAAGGTCCTGGCTCGCAGTCTCCGCTCTAATTGATCCCAAAAGTGTTCTATCGGGTTGAGGTCAGGACTGTGCAGGCCAGTCAACTTCCTCCACCCCAAACTCTCTCACCCATGTCTTTATGGTGTCCTTGCTTTGTGCTCTGGTCCAAATCATTTGGTGGAGGGGGGATTATGGTGTGGGGGGTGGAGGGGGGATTATGGTGTGGGGTTGTTTTTCAGGGGATGGGTTTGGCCCCTTAGTTCCAGTGAAGGGAACTCTTAAGGCCTCAGCATACCAAGACATTTTGGACAATTTCATGCTCCCAACTTTGTGGGAACAGTTTGGGGACGGCCCCTTCTTGTTCCAACATGACTGCCCACCAGTGCACAAAGCAAGGTCCATAAAGACATGGAGGAGCGAGTTTGTGGTGGGGGAACTTGACTGGCCTGCACAGAGTCCTGACCTCAACCCTATAGAACACCTTTGGGATGAATTAGAGCCAGGACAGGAGGCGAGTCCTAAGACTGGATTGGCCTGGAGGAGAAGCTGTGTTCCATCAGAATAGGTGACCCGACATGAACATCCTCTTTCACCCAGACATGACGCCTTCAGGGCTGGTGCTACCACTAGGCAAACTAGGCAGCTTCCTAGGGCGCACTGCTGCCTAGGGTGCCCGGCCACTGGTGTTCCTACTCTCCTCTCTGCAGCAGGCGACTAAGTCTCAGCATCAGCAGGCAGCCGCCGCTCCGTTCACACATAGCATCAGAGGCGCATTGGCGGAGGACGACTGTGTGTGTGTCCTGACTCCTGAATGAATGGAGGCAAGCAAACATTCATTGATGGGCGCTGGTAGGCTGCACTGATGGGCGCTGGTGAGGCTGCATTTGATGGGCGCTGGTGAGGCTGCATTTGATGGGTGCTGGTGAGGCTGCATTTGATGGGTGCTGGTGAGGCTGCATTTGATGGACGCTGGTGAGGCTGGATTTGATGGGCGCTGGTGAGGCTGCATTTGATGGACGCTGGTGAGGCTGCATTTGATGGGCGCTGGTGAGGCTGCATTTGATGGGTGCTGGTGAGGCTGCATTTGATGGGTGCTGGTGAGGCTGCATTTGATGGGCACTGATAGGCTGCATTTGATGGGCGCTGGTGAGGCTGCATTTGATGGGCGCTAGTGAGACTGCATTTGATGGGCGCTGGTGAGGCTGCATTTGATGGGCGCTGGTGAAGCTGCATTTGATGGGTGCTGGTGAGGCTGCATTTATAGGCACTGATAGGCTGCGTTTGATGGGCGCTAGTATAGCTGCATTGTTGGGCGCTGGTAGGCTGCATTGATGGGCACTGATAGGCTGCGTTTGATGGGCGCTAGTAAAGCTGCATTGATGGGCGCTGGTAGGCTGCATTGATGGGCACTGATAGGCTGCATTTGATGGGTGCTAGTGAGGCTGCATTGATGGGTGCTGGCAGGCTGCATTTGATGAGTGCTGGTGAGGCTGCGTTTGATGGGCGCTGGTGAGGCTGCATTTGATGGGTGCTTCATTAAAAAGGTGGGGTATAAATTGGCAGGGCAAAGGGGGTGGAGTCAGGGGTGGAGCCAAGGGGGGCGGCAAAATTAGGTTTTGCCTAGGGTGTCAAAAATACTTGCACCAGCCCTGGGTGCCTTCATGCCACTGGTACCTCACCCAGCATCAGCAAGAATGCAGCCCTCCCGCCGCCCCGGTGTGGATCTGGACAAGGAGCTCTCATACTTGCAGCAGGCGGACAACCTCATTCAAGACATGGGCCAGAGGCTCAGCGTATTCTGATGGAACACCACAACCTGGATGGGGTAAGTGCAGTAAGTGCAGACCCGGGGGGGGGGGGGGGTATTGTTTGCTGCCCCCCCCCCCTCCAAAAAAAAGTGGTGCACCAGCCACTACTGCTCCAGAGCCTCTCTGACGGATCACAGGATTGCAGAATAAGGTGCACTCCTGTGATCCCCAAGGGGAAGTAGGGCAATTGTCCTTTATACTAGGTACTCCACCTATTTATTATTTTATTAAAAGCTTTCTAGAAGTAGTTGATGACAGGAATATTCCATGAGCTGGAGGTATCGTAATGTTTACCGTGGGGGTTGCCTGAGACCCTAGAATGATTTCAAGGGTTCCTCTCTGGGGTAAGAAGGACGGGAAAGGGCGGTGTAGGGTAGAAATGCTTCATTTGCCTCATTGTGTTCTCTTCCCATGTGAGGCCTTTTATAGTAATGACATGGAGTGTGAAATTCTGTGAAGTCCCGAGAATCTCCTAACCACTTCATAGCCCGGCAGCTAAATCTTCTGACTTCCTCTGCATCATAAATGTAGGGGAAAAAAAACAGACACATGGCACAATGGCGGCTTTGTTGTAGTTCTCATCAGAGATTAAAAGGTTGAATCCTCAACTGTCATAAAAGTCTACACTCCTGTCTCACTCTTCTGTTCAATAAATCCCTCAAGTTTATTGGGATACATTTCCTCAGCCCGGCCTTTCATCTCGTCCCTTCTCCTGAATACACAGCACACGTTCCCTCAGCTTTTCCCTCATGAGCACAAACTGCAAAAAAAAAAAAAAAGGAGGCTTCAAATCATCACATGTCTGAGGAGTGACACACCGCCTAATCCCCATGCTTAACAAGATAATTGGCCCAGGTGTAATTATGGCCTGCTGAGTCTGTAAACAAGTGACAATGGTTTGGAAAGTAGGCCAGATAGCACCATGTTCTCCAGCTTTTGTGTGTGGAGGGATGATTGACGGCACTGGAACCTTGAGGTGGCTATCCGTGACACTTTAAAGATGAATTCCAGTTGGAAATGGATGGAAATTTTATACAGAGTTACATTGGTCTAGCTTCGGAACCAACTATGTATATATCATAACTGGCCGATGTCCTTGGAAACTGGAAATCACTGTAGTGGACACCACCAGTGCTGAGACAAGGTCATCTAGCGCCCAGGGAAGAGACGCCAAAAGGCGCCCCCCACCCACGAAGTGTATGAGTATTATGTGTCATTGAGCTCTAATCTTCAAGCTTACCCCATAAATTCCCTTTGCGAGCCAAAATTCCCCCCCAAACAAAAATGTCCCCTCTTCCAGCACAAATCCCGCACTCCCAGCTCAAATCCTCTCCCTCTCCAAATCCCTTCTACCAGCACAAATCCTCTACCCCTCACATTTCCCCTCCCATCCCCAAATCCCCCACCCTGTGCCGCGATGTGGGCGGTTCTGCCCTGCCCCTGGGTGACCCCACCCCCAGCTTTAGGCTCGGATCTCAGCTGGTATGGCCTCCCATTGGCAGACGAATATCCACACAGATCCCATCTCTCTGACTCCCTCAGTGCCAAAAGGAAGAACTTTCCCGGGCGGTTTAATTAAAGTCATCTCTCCACTGCATGGTGCCAATTGGGATCTGTAGTGTAAGGAGTCTATTTGTCCCATTATAGGCGGTGGTCTCAAGAAACTATTAGATAATCACCTGAATGACCACAACATACAGGGATATATAATGTAATACTGACATATAATCACACACATAGGTTGGACTTGATGGACTTGTGTCTTTTTTCAACCTCACCCACTATGTAACTATGTAACTATGTATATATGGCTGCCGTCTCAAACTACAACTCCCAGGAGTCTCAGTACTCTGCATAGATGTCTATGGGCTTGTTTGGCTTTAGCTTCTCCCCTGCTGGCCAGAGGAGAACGGTGCAGCATACCATCAGTATCTCAGTAGAAGGAGAGAAGAATAAAAGGCAATGTCTCCATCTCCATATTGCTGTAGCCCATCACCTGATTACAATCTGAATTAATTTAAATGCGATAATTTCAGGTTAGAACAGAGTGCCCCTTTAAGAAGTACACCATATTACCAAAAGTATTGGGACACCTGCCTTTACACACACATGAACATTAATGACATCCCAGTCTTTGTCCTTAGGGTTCAATATTGAGTTGGCTCCGCCCTTTGCAGATATAACATCTTCAACTCTTCTGGGAAGGCCGTCCACAAGGTTTAGGAGGGTGTCTATGGGAATGTTTGACTATTCTTCTAGAAGAGTATTTGTGAGGTCAGGCACTGATGTTGAATGAGAAGGCCTGGCTCACAGTCTCCACTCTAATTCATCCCAAAGGTGTTCTATTGGGTTGAGGTCAGGACTCTGCGCAGGCCAGTCAAGTTCCTCCAATCCAAACTCGCTCATCCATGTCTTTATGGACCTTGCTTTGTGCACTGGTCCAAATCATTTGGTGGAGGGGGGGATTATGGTGTGGGGGGAGGGGGGATTATGATGGGGGGTTGTTTTTTTAGGGGTTGGGCTTGTCCCCTTAGTTCCAGTGAAGGGAACTCTTACGGTGTCAGTATACCAAGACATTTTGGGTCACCTATTCTGATGGAACATGGCTTCTCCTCCCGGCCAATCCAGTCTTAAGACTCGCCTCCTGTCCTGGCTCGAATTCATTCCAAAGGTGTTCTATCGGGTTGAGGTCACTCTGTGCAGGCCAGTCAAGTTCCTCCACCCCAAACTCACTCATCCATGTCTTTATGGACCTTGCTTTGTGCACTGGTCCAAATCATATGGTGGAGGGGGGATTATGGTGTGGGGGGTGAAGGGGGGATTATGGTGTGGGGTTGTTTTTTAAGGGGTTTGGGCATGACCCCTTAGTTCCAGTGAAGGGAACTCTGGGGAAACAGTTTGGGGATGGCCCCTTCCTGTTCCAACATGATTGTGCACCAGTACACAAAGCAAGGTCCATAAAGACATGAATGAGCGAGTTTGGGGTGGAGTAAGTTGACTGGCCTGCAAAGAGTCCTGTCTTGGTATGCTGACGCCTTAAGAGTTCCCTTCACTGGGACTAAGGGGCCAAACCCAACCCCTGAAAAACAACCCCACACCATAATCCCCCCCTCCATCAAATGATTTGGACCAGTGCACAAAGCAAGGTCAATAAAGACATGGATGAGCAAGTTTGGGGTGGAGGAACTTGACTGACCTGCACAGAGTCCCAAACTGATAGAACACCTTTGGGATGAATTAGAGTGGAGACTGCGAGCCAGGCCTTCTTGTCCAACATCAATGCCTGACCTCACAAATGCTCTTCTGGAAGAATGGTCAAACATTCCCATAGACACCCTCCTAAACCTTGTGGATGGCCTTCTCAGAAGAGGTGAAGCTGTTATAGCTGCAAAGGGTGGGCCAACTCAATATTGAACCCTACAGACTAAGACTGGGATGCCATTAAAGTTCATGTGTGTGTAAAGGCAGGCGTCCCAATACTTTTGGTAATATAGTGTATTTGTAGGTGTGTGTGTTTGTAAGCAAGACACTGGCTCATTTGTTGGAAGAACATTCAGAACATTCAGAACATTGCGCTCTCTCTCCTGGACTGCCTGGTAACAGGTCCACTTAGTGATGAAGGTGAAGGAAAAGGCCGAATTTGAGCCGACGGGCAATAAACAGGATATCCAGTTTCTGCCGGTGTTCTCCCCGCCACATGCTCCATCTATGAATCAAACCCTTCAGACCTGGCGTATTGTCGCACCTCTTTTCATTTCAGACATATTAAAAAATGGAAAATCAGTCCATAAAATGATGAAATATAGGAGCATCTACAAGTTAGTACAAAACCATTTATCAGTCATGCAATTTATGTAATTGAGCCGCGTGCAATAAAACCGTCAAGTGACAGCGATGAAAAGGTAAACAGCACAAAGTGAATTTTTATGCACTTGAAAGATAATTTATGTTGGAAATGTTGTCCCATAATATCCCCGATGATGGTTCTGTAGACTCCGGTCACATTTTTTCTTTAGAGTTCCTTCTACTAGACATGTGTGGACCAATGTGGTATGTGGAGGATTTACGGAGAATATCTATATGACCTTTATAATTCTGTGCGGCCAGCTTTGTGCTTCGAACACCCTTGCCTCGGTTTAGTCAAGAACACACCCCGAGGGCTGCTGATTGGATAGCGAAAGAGTATCAGCACAGCGATGAGGCCATCTCTCTGCTCATTCTGCTCTCCTCCTGTTAGCATGTAGGCATGTCCATAGCTACCGCTCATGGCTGAACCTCTTAGCCAATTCCCTACAGGAATACAGAGCTATACAGGGCCATCCTCTGTATTTTGTAACTGCCCAAGCCCTTGTAGACCTGCCTGTCTACCACCCACATTCATGCAGAGCTGGGATATGGTCATTGGGGGTGAGGGGGGGGGGGCCCATACCTGATGTGCGTGCTCAATCATCATACACACGTACAGAGTGCAGGGGTCAGGAGTGTGTCCTGTACAAAGCGCAGTGGTCAAAAGTGTGTAACTTACCGAGTGCAGGGGTCAGAAGGGAGGAAAATACAGAGTGCAGTGGTTGGGAGTGTGTAATGTACAGAGTGCAGGGGTCAGAAGCGTGTAACATACAGAGTGTAGAGATCAGGAGTGCATAATATACAGAGTGATTGGGTCAGGAGTATGTATTGTACAGAGTGCAGGGGTCAGGAGTGTATAATGTACAGAGTGCAGGGGTCAGAAGCGTGTAACATACAGAGTGTAGAGATCAAGAGTGCGGAACATACAGAGTGATTGAGTCAGGAGTATGTATTGTACAGAGTGCAGAGGTTGGTAATGTGTATTGTACAGATTGATGGGATCAGGAGTGCATAACATACAGAGGGCTTGGGTCAGGAGTATGTATTGCACAGAGGGGGTCAGAAGTGTGTAACATACAGAGTACAGGGGTCAGAAGTGTGTGGTGTAGGGGTCAGGAGTGTGTATTGTAAAGAGTACAGGGGTCAGGAGTGCTTATTGTACAGAGTGCAGGTGTCAGAAATGTGTAACATACAGAGTGCAGGGGTCATAAGTGTGTATTGTACAGAGTGCAGGGATCAGGAGTGTGTAATGTACATAGTGCAGGGGACAGGAGTGTGTCCTATACAGAGCGCAGGGGTCAGAAATGGGTAACATACAGAGTGCAGGGGTCAGAAATGCGTAACATACAGAGTACAGGGGTCAGAAGTGTGTATTGTACAGAGTGCATTGGTCAGCAATGTGTAACATACAGAGTGCAGGGGTGAAGTGTTTGTATTGTACAGAGTGCTGGGGTTGGGAGTGTGTATTGTACAGAGTGTTGGGGTTGGGAGTGTGTATTGTATAGAGTTCTGGGGTTGGGAGTGTGTATTGTATAGAGTGCAGGGGTGAAGTGTTTGTATTGTACAGAGTGCTGGGGTTGGGAGTGTGTATTGTATAGAGTTCTGGGGTTGGGAGTGTGTATTGCACAGAGTGCTGGGGTTGTGAGTGTGTATTGTACAGAGTGCTGGGGTTGGTAGTGTGTATTGTACATAGTTCTGGGGTTGGGAGTGTGTATTGTACAGAGTTCTGGTGTTGGGAGTGTGTATTGTACAGAGTGCTGGGGTTGGTAGTGTGTATTGTACAGAGTTCTGGGGTTGGGAGTGTGTATTGTACAGAGTTCTGGGGTTGGGAGTGTGTATTGTACAGAGTTCTGGGGTTGGGAGTGTGTATTGTACAGAGTTCTGGGGTTGTGAGTGTGTATTGTACAGAGTTCTGGGGTTGGGAGTGTGTATTGTATAGAGTGCTGGGGTTGGGAGTGTGTATTGTGCAGAGTGCTGTGGTTGGGAGTGTGTATTGTACAGAGTGCTGGGGTTGGGAGTGTGTATTGTACAGAGTGCTGGGGTTGGGAGTGTGTATTTTACAGAGTTCTGGGGTTGGGAGTGTGTATTGTACAGAGTGCTGGGGTTGGGAGTGTGTATTGTACAGAGTTCTGGGGTTGGGAGTGTGTATTGTATAGAGTGCTGGGGTTGGGAGTGTGTATTGTACAGAGTGCTGGGGTTGGGAGTGTGTATTGTATAGAGTGCTGGGGTTGGGAGTGCGTATTGTACAGAGTGCTGGGGTTGGGAGTGTGTATTGTACAGAGTGTTGGGGTTGGGAGTGTGTATTGTATAGAGTGCTGGGGTTGGGAGTGTGTATTGTACAGAGTGCTGGGGTTGGGAGTGCGTATTGTACAGAGTGCTGGGGTTGGGAGTGTGTATTGTACAGAGTGTTGGGGTTGGGAGTGTGTATTGTATAGAGTGCTGGGGTTGGGAGTGTGTATTGTATAGAGTGCTGGGGTTGGGAGTGTGTATTGTACAGAGTGCTGGGGTTGGGAGTGTGTATTGTACAGAGAGCAGCAGTCAGGAGTAAAAGTAACATATAGAGTGCAGGGGACTGTAGTAAAAGTGTCACACAGAGAGCAGGGGTCAGGAAGTTATGGCAAACCATAGAGACGGCTGAGAGGAGACAGTGATTGGTGTTGTGAGCTGCAGTATAGCTGCTGACAGCCAGGACTGTATGTGATGCCATGCGGTAACCTTCCATCCCACCTGAAAAGCTTGTGCTCAAGGCAACTGCCCCTCCTGCCCCTCTGCTTGTACTGGCCCTGCATGTATGGATGGTGGTTTGAGACCCTTACAGTCCATCCTTCTGATCCAAGTCCATAACAATCTCTATATGCCTGGAGCACACTTCATGCAAGACCCTTCAGTACAATTGTGGTTCAGATTGGGGCATCAAAAGTCCAGCCAAGCACCCGGGACCTATGAGACATGCCGGGGGGGGTGACCCTTTTCCCTAACCACCACCAACTAGGCCAATCAGGTAAAAGGTGCCCCATTCCCCAAGTATTGGCTGTGCATTTTGATTCAGTCTCTCACATCACACCACATAGAGGCTTCTTGACACAATTATCTTCTTTAGGTGGAAACAGTCCTGAACACCGGGATCAGTGCAATTCCATAAATATGGCAAATGGTTACATAACAATCCATGAAGATGGTAAACAGTCCCATAATAAGGTAGCTCTTCAATAACGCCTAGCAAGGGAAAGGAGGGAGAATTTTGGTACTCTTGATTATTGTGATTCAAGGCCAGTGTTGACTTGAAGGTTCAGACCACCTTTACTAAAGCTACAGTTATTTCTGTAAGGAGGCTGCCTCATCTAACACCAGTATATTGTATGTGATACAATGCTACTAGATCTCCAGTATATATGATACAACACTACTAGATCGCCGGTATATATTATACAACGCTACTAGATTTCCAGTATAAGTAATGCGATACTACTAGATCTCCAGTACATGAGATACAATGCTTCTAAATCTCCAGTATATGTTATATAACGCTACTAGAGCTCCAGTATATATGATACAACGCTACTAGAGCTCCAGTATAAGTTATACAATGCTACTAGATCTCCAGTATAAGTAATGCGATACTACTAGATCTCCAGTATAAGTAATGCGATACTACTAGATCTCCAGTACATGAGATACAATGCTTCTAAATCTCCAGTATATGTTATATAATGCTACCAGATCTCCAGTATATGAGATACAATGCTACTAGATCTCTGGTATATATGATACAACGCTACTAGATCTCCAGTATAAGTAATACAATACTACTAGATCTCCAGTATATGAGATACAATACTACTAGATCTCCAGTATATGTGATACGATACTACTAGATCTCCAGTATATGTGATACAATGCTACTAGATCTCCAGTATATATGATACAACACTACTAGATCTCCAGTATAAGTAATGCGATACTACTAGATCTCCAGTATATGAGATACAACGCTACTAGATCTCCAGTATATATGATACAACATTACTAGATCTCCAGTATATATGATACAACGCTACTAGATCTCCAGTATATATGATACAACATTACTAGATCTCCAGTATATATGATACAACGCTACTAGATCTCCAGTATATATGATACAACACTACTAGATCTCCAGTATAAGTAATGCGATACTACTAGATCTCCAGTACATGAGATACAATGCTTCTAAATCTCCAGTATATGTTATATAATGCTACTGGATCTCCAGTATATATGATACAACGCTACTAGATCTCCAGTATATGAGATACAATGCTACTAGAGCTCCAGTATATGAGATACAATGCTACTAGAGCTCCAGTATAAGTAATAGGATACTACTAGATCTCCAGTATATATGATACAACGCTACTATATCTCCAGTATTTGAGATACAATGCTACTAGATCTCCAGTATATATGATACAATACTACTAGATCTCCAGTATAAGTAATACAATACTACTAGATCTCCAGCATATGTGATACGATACTATTAAATCTCCAGTATATATGATACAACACTAATAGATCTCCAGTATATAGGATACAATGCTATATGATCTCCAGTATATGTGATACAACGCTACTAGATCTCCAGTATATATAATACGACACTATTAGATAAGTGATATGATACTACTAGATCTGAAGATATAAGGCTTTGTCCATCACCTGTCCTCTCGGCAGCTTCTTCCTCATTTCAGCAGTTTGTTGTCATGAACTGACAGATCGGTTATTGGGTAGAAAAGGAGAGGAATTCAACCCGAGGAAGGATTACAGGTAATTACACAGAGCACTGCTCAAAACTTCTTTTAGCTGTCATTCATGCAAATATACCAAAGGTATGAACTCAGATGAAGTGCTTTTCATTTGCCTAGAGTCGTCCTTTGAAGTGTAAGGTGACCTTTAGTAACTTTTTTTTTCAAAAATCCCCCTATGTAATTCCAGCCACCATAAATAGAAGATACAAGAGCTCCTCATTTCAAAATGCTGCTCCTTCTTTCCTTGAAATCTGCAGCAATGAGGGGGGCTCTCCATAAAAACTGCTGGCCCCTCGATCCCCCTTCATCCTGCCATTTGCAAACAGCACGGAGGGGTGGACACTAAAAGTGTGCCCCTCCTAAGGGGTTCCCCCCGGCCCATTCGGACTGCTTTCCTGCTCAGTGCGCTCCTCAGGGCCACCGATAGGGGAGTACAGGCAGCCCTCCTCCATATACCTGACCGCTGCACTCTGTACATTACATACTCCTGACCCCTGCACTCTGTACATTACATACACCTGACCCCATGCACTATGTACATTACATACTCCTGACCCCTGCACTCTATACATTACATACTCCTGACCCCTGCACTCTGTACTTTACATACTCCTGACCCCTGCACTCTGTACATTACATACTCCTGACCCCTGCACTCTGTACATTACATACTCCTGACCCCTGCACTCTGTACATTACATACTCCTGACCCCATGCACTTTGTACATTACATACACCTGACCCCTGCACTCTGTACATTACATACTCCTGACCCCTGCACTCTATACATTACATACACCTGACCCCATGCACTCTGTACATTACATACTCCTGACCCCTGCACTCTGCACATTACATACTCCTGACCCCTGCACTCTGTACATTACATACTCCTGACCCCATGCACTCTGTACATTACATACACCTGACCCCTGCACTCTGTACATTACATACTCCTGACCCCTGCACTCTGTACATTACATACTCCTGACCCCTGCACTCTATACATTACATACTCCTGACCCCTGCACTCTGTACATTACATACTCCTGACCCCTGCACTCTGTACATTACATACTCCTGACCCCATGCACTCTGTACATTACATACACCTGACCCCATGCACTCTATACATTACATACTCCTGACCCCTGCACTCTGTACATTACATACACAGACATGACACCTGCACTCTATACATTACATACACCTGACCCCTGCACTCTGTACGTTACATTCACCTGACCTCTGCACTCTGTACATTACATACTTCTGACCTTTGCACTCTGTAAATAGGCTCAAGTTTTAAGCCCCTCCTACTGTTTATGCAATTTTTCAACCCCATGTGCCATCTTATGGGGCCCTGCCAGGTAGTGTGTACAGAGCCCCATGATTTCTAATGGCGGCCAGGCCACTGCAGGTAGAATAGGAGAGATTGCATTAGAGAAGGAGGGGGTCCCCATTGAGTCCAGCCCAGCCTACAAACCGCAGCATGGGGGGGAGATCGAGGGACCAGCAGTTTCTGTGGATGGGACCATCCATAAGGAGGCTGGAGCAGCCCTTACCATGAGGAATGCTGCTACAGTGCCTTGAAAAGGTATTCATACCCCTTGAGATTTTCCACATTTTGTCATGTTACAACCAAAAACATAAATGTATTTTATTGGGATTTTATGTGATAGACCAACACAAAGTGGCACATAATTGTGAAGTGGAAGGAAAATGATAAATGATACAAATAAATATGTGAAAAGTGTGGGGGGGGGCATTTGTATGGCGCCCCCCGGAGTCAATACTTTGTAGAACCCCCTTTCTCTACAAGTCTTTTTGGGGATGTCTCTACCAGCTTTGCACATCTAGAGAGGACATTTTTGCCCATTCTTCTTTGTAAAATATCTCAAGCTCTGTCAGATTGGATGGAGAGCGTCTGTGAACAGCAATTTTCAAGTCTTGCCACAGATTCTCAATGTGATTTAGGTCTGGACTGTGACTGGGCCATTCTAACACATGAATATGCTTTGATCTAAACCATTCCATTGTAGCTCTGGCTGGATGTTTCGGGTCGTTGTCCTGCTGGAAGGTGAACCTCCAACCCAGTCTCAAGTCTTTTGCAGACTCTAACAGGTTTTCTTCTAAGATTGTCCTGTATTTGTCTCCATCCATCTTCCCATCAACTCTGACTGGCTTTTCTGTCCCTGCTGAAGAAAAGCATCCCCACCACATGATGCTGCCACCACCATCTTTCACGGTGGGGATGGTGTGTTCAGGGTGATGTGCAGTGTTAGTTTTCCACCACACATAGTGTTTTGCTTTTAGGCCAAAAAGTTCAATGTTGGTCTCATCTGACCAGATCACCTTCTTCCACATGTTTGCTGTGTCCTCCACATGGCTTCTCACAAACTACAAACAGGACTTCTTATGACTTTCTTTCACCAATGTCTTTCTTCTTGTCACTCTTCCATAGAGGGCAGATTTGTGGAGAACACGACTAATAGTTGTCCTGTGGACAGATTCTCCCACCTGAGCTGTGGATCTCTGCAGCTCCTCCAGAGTTACCATGGACCTCTTGGCTCTTCTCTGATGAATGCTCTCCTTGCCCGGCCGGACAGTTTAGGTGGACGGCCATGTCTTGGTAGGTTTGGAGTTGTCCCATACTCTTTCCATTTTCAGATTTTAGTTAGGGGTATCAGAGTAAATGGGGCTGAATACAAATGTCCCCCTCTCACTTTTCACATATTTATTTGTATCATTTATCATTTTCCTTCCACTTCACAATTATGAGCCACTTTGTGTTGGTCTATCACATAAAATCCCAATACAATATGTTTTTGGCTGTAACATGACGAAATGTGGAAAATTTTAAGGGGTGTGAATACTTTTTCAAGGCACTGTATGTACTTTCTCTGGGCTCTGGAGTTGCAGTGGAGGATTTTCATATGAAAGGTTACCAAAGTTTGAACTTCCACTTTAAGCACGCTAATATGAAGGAGATATTTTTATATGTGAGGCAATAGGAATTAGTTGCTTTCTGAAGACAGTTTTATTGAGTTGAACTCAGACATCAGAAGGTCTCAGACATAAAATCATAGTTGTTTGAAAGCACGTAAAGCCCATTTGGCCCATCTTGTCTAAGCAGAACAAGAGCCGGCCTGAAGCTGTATTTTATAAGCAAACAGAAAGTGAATTTGTTTTCCAGCTGTTTGCACAACGATCGGACAGATCTGAGCAGGCCGCCGCTCCGCCATCAGTCATTATTTTGCAACAGGGAAAATCAGGTTCTAACTAGATGGAATGTTTATGGGGTTTAGAGCTTAACTATTCTCTGTGAATCACGCCGGTGACCTGGGCCCGGGCCATTTGGTTTTCATATAGAAGGGAACTTGTTGGTAAATCTGCTATCTGGAATGCTGGAGATTTGGGGGGTTTCCAGTTAGGATCTTTTACTTGATAACTCCATTACACCACAGCTGTGTCATACCCCTAAAAAAAATACTTAAACTGGGCTTGGCTTCATATTCAGACTACTAAGCCTGTTGCAGATGTGAACCATGTGTATGGCCCTCCTAGTGAGGCTGCTCGGTACATTTTTTTTTTGGCTCCTTCTGTAATCAGAGGAGCCGTGATTGTTTGGTCTGGTCTTGTTCTGGGCTTCACGGGCTGAGAGTTTGATTGCCTTCCGCCTGCCACTAGAAGAAGTTTCTGGAGCTTAGGGAAGGAGAATTCAAATGACCAGTCTGAATATTGAGCAGGGCCTAGCCAATTCCTGATGAGGTGTGCCCAGAAGGTGGCTGGAAGGCTGTTACAGTGCCTTGAAAAATTATTCATACCCCTTGAAATTTTCCACATTTTTGTCATGTTACCACCAAAAATGTAAATGTATTTTATTGGGAATTTATGTGATAGACCAGTGATGGCGAACCTTGGCACCCCAGATGTTTTGAATGCTGCTCACCTACACTGCAGAGTGCATGAGCATCATGGGAAATGTAGTTTCAAAACATCTGGGGTGCCAAGGTTCGCCATCACTGTGACAGACCAACACTAATGCCCTGTACACACGGGCGGACTTTTCGGCAACAAAGGTCCGACAGTCTTTCCAAGGGACTTTCAACGGACTTTTGACAGACTTCCGACGGACTTTCGAACGAACGGACTTGCCTACACACGATCACACCAAAGTCCGACGGATTCGTACGTGATGACGTACGACCGGACTAAAATAAGGAAGTTCATAGCCAGTAGCCAATAGCTTCCCTAGCGTTGGTTTTCGTCCGTCGGATTAGCATACAGACGAGTGGATTTCTCGATAGGAACTGGGTCTGGCGGAGTTCCGACGTAAAGGTTTGAAACATGTTCCAAATCTAAAGTCTGTCAGATTTTCGACAGAAACAGTCCGCTGAAGGTTCGATGAAGCCCACACACGGTCGGATTGTCCGCCGGATTCGGTCTGTCGGACCAGTCCGGTTGAAAAGTCAGTTCGTGTGTACAGGGCATAAGTGGCACATAATTGTGAAGTGGAAGGAAAATGATAGATGTTTTTCAAAATTTTTTACCAATAAATATGTGAAAAGTGTGGCGTACATTTGTATTCAGCCCCCTTTACTCTGATACCCCTAACTAAAATCTAGTGGAACCAATTGCCTTCAGAAGTCACCTAATTAGCAAATAGAGTCCACCTGTGTGTAATTTAATCTCAGTATAAATACAGCTGTTCTTTGAAGCCCTCAGAGGTTTGTTAGGGAACCTTAGTGAACAAACAGCATCATGAAGGCCAAGGAACACACCAGACAGGTCAGGGATAAAGTTGTGGGGAAGTATAAAGCAGGGTTAGGTTATAAAATAAATCTCCCAAGCTTTGAACATCTCACAGAGCTCTGTTCAATCCATCATCGGAAAATGGAAAGAGTATGGCACAACTGCAGACCTACCAAGACATGGCCGTCCACCTAAACTGACCGGCCGGGCAAGGAGAGCATTTATCAGAGAAGAGCCAAGAGGTCCATGGTAACTCTGGAGGAGCTGCAGAGAGAGAGAGAATCTGTCCACAGGACAACTATTAGTCGTGTTCTCCACAAATCTGACCTTTATGGAAGAGTGACAAGAAGAAAGACATTGGTGAAAGAAAGTCATAAGAAGTCCTGTTTGCAGTTTGTGAGAAGCCATGTGGGGGACACAGCAAACATGTGGAAGAAGGTGATCTGGTCAGATGAGATCAAAAGTTTACTTTTTGGCCCTAATGCAAAACGCTATGTGTGGCAGAAAACTAACACTGCACATCACCCTGAACACACCATCCCCACCGTGAAACATGGTGGTGGCAGCCTCATGTTGGTAGAAAGCTTTTCTTCAGCAGGGACTACTGTGGCAAGACTTGAAAATTGCTGTTCACAGACGCTCTCCATCCAATCTGACAGAGCTTGAGATATTTTGCAAAGAAGAATGGGCAGAAATGTCCTCTCTAGATGTGCAAAGCTGGTAGAGACATCCCCAAAAAGACTTGCAGCTGTAATTGCAAAGAAAGGGGGTTCTATAAAGTATTGACTCCGGGGGGCGCCATACAAATCCCTCCCCCCCCCACTTTCCACATATTTATTTGTATCATTTATCATTTTCCTTCCACTTCAATTATGTGCCACTTTGTGTTGGTCTATCACGTACAATCCCAATAAAATACATTTACGTTTTTGGTTGTAACATGACAAAATGTGGGAAATTTCAAGGGGGTATGAATACTTTTTCAAGGCACTGTAAATAGTCTGGAGCTGGTCTGGAGCTGTGAGCTAGATTGGGGGGGGGGGGGGGGCTTCTTGCCCCTGGAGCCTTTTCCAGGTTTCTGAGTAGAGCCTCTTTCACTTGTGCTCAAACCTACTTTATGGTCCCCAACTGTGAACCTATAGGCTGTTCCAGGATTCCTTCTGCAGTGGGGCCAAATACTGGCTGTGCTTAAGCTGCAGGAAATGACCCAGTTGGATGGGTGTCTAGGCTTGGGCCCTAAGGCAAAAAAGTTGTCACACACGAAGAGGTGATTTGTGCCAATTGTTATTTCACCGCTAATGTGTACACTGGACTAGCAGACATTGATGATTTGGTTCTTACTGGGGCATCTACCTATGCCGTGATATCCTTATTTAGAATTTTTGATAGTCATCTATATAGTTCCGTCTTCTCCTATGGTGCTATCCAATGTGACATGATACAGACAAGCTATGCAGACAGTACAAAGCCTTGCTTCTGAATATAAATCTGAATTGTATACATGAAGGCATCAAGGTTTGGTTCCTAGGAACACACACTGTACCTCCTGCTTAGGAGCACAACACAATGATCGAGCTTTAATCTAGAATTCCATGCTTAATGTCACTTTAGATAGTTGGTTTAGGCCAAGCTGGCCCACATAAACAATTTCCATTACAGAACAATATGGCCGCTGAGTGGACTGTAGTAGCATTAGCTGTATGCACTAAGTAGCAACGTTGCTCTTACTGCTGCCGGATATAAGGAGGGTAGGGCTTGGTTCTTCTCCACCATTCAGGAGAAGCCTTGTATTTCATTAGGCTCTTCCCATTGAACCCCAGTATTGCTTTAACTGGGCTATTATGCCCCAGATGAGGGAAAGTGGGATTTAATGCCCACATGGTGCACTTATGCATCACTGGGCAGCCTAGATTTCTGTGATGAGAGTACATTCACTCCACACTCCCAAAGACAGCTCTCGCCCCCACTAATCATCGATAGTAAGCGGGAACAGCTTCCGATCATGTGACCACTGTGACAGCCAATCACAGTAGTCACATGATCACTGATCCTGCCTGCCCTCTGGGCATTCAGAACCTTTTAAAGGGATGCCGGGGTTGGGCGGGAAGGGGTTACGTTGGCCATACATCAATAGAATTGTGTCATACAGAAATTCTGAAAAATAACTAATTTAATTTGAAATTCCCTTAATATTTCATCCACACTCTCCTCTTGAATGGAATCCGGGACGTATTTCTAGATCCCTAATCATATTCCCAGATGTATACAGTCTGAATTAGCCAAAAGGCCAAGAAGCGATTCCCACCAACCATTAGAAAATCAAATGAACGTTCCGAAAACCAACATTTTCAACCAAAATTCTTTTAGTGTATGGCCAGCTTTACGTATTTCAAGCCTATGGAATGAGCTCTGTCTTTCCAAGAATAACCAAAGTGTCTTTTTCTGGACTGGTTATCTTTCATATACTCTACTACAGCCTTTCTCAACCAGGTTTCTGTGGAAACTTAGGGTTCCTCCAGAGGTTGCTAGGGGTAGATGAGTAACCACTGACACCAGTGATCTTTTTGAGCTATCTGTATGGTATCATGTACCTATGGGGCCTCTCTTGCATCTTCTGCCCAACCAGGGCTTTTTTTCAGGGGGAACTTGGTGGAACTCAGTTCCACCACCTCTGGCTCAGACCCTTTGGTGCCTGCTCACCACAATCACTTGTAAACACAGAAGTCTGGTTTCTGTGTTTACAAGTGACAGCTCTGTACTCTGTGTGTAACCCCCATGAACTCTGCACTCTGTATGTAATGCAATCCTGATTTTTAATGCCCCTTTAAGACCCTTCTACTGTTCGTGAAATATGACCACACCCACTATTTGATGTGATTTGGAGGGTGTGTGTGGATTTGGGGGGTCGTGGTTGAGTTCCAGCACCTATTGTTTGAGAATAAAAGCCCTGTGCCCAACGCTCCTGAATGTGGAGACAGAGAGCGTGAAGGCACCGAGTGGCACAAGGTCTGGAGTAGCTGGCTGATGGTGTCCACACTGTAAGTGGGTGGAACTGGAAGTCACAGTCTGAAGAGCAGGATGCAGAAGCAGCTTGGCACCACAGCAGGAGGTAGTGATGAAAGACGGGAAGCAGGCAGCAGTCAGCAACAGCCGGGTAGCATTTGACTGAATTGAATGAGCAAATCCAGGAAGCAAGCAAGGTCTGTAACAGCTGGGCCAAGCTGTACAGTCAGCAGACAGGGCAAGTTCAGGAAGCAAGCTAATGTGGGTAACAGACAGGCCAAGCTGTACATAGTCAGCAGACAGGGCAAGTCCAGGAAGCAAGCTAAGGTGGGTAACAGACAGGCCAAGCTGTACATAGTCAGCAGACAGGGCAAGTCCAGGAAGCAAGCCAAGGTTGGTAACAACCAGGCCAAGTTGTACAGAGTCAGCTGACAGGGCAAGTCCAGGAAGAAAGCCAAGGTTGGTAATAGCCAGGCCAAGCTGTACAGAGTGAGCAGACAGGGTAAGTCTAGGAAGCAAGCCAAGGTTGGTAACACCCGGGCAAAGCCATACAGACTCAGCAGACAGGGCAAGTCCAGGAAGCAAGCCAAGGTTGGTAAAAGCCAGGCCAAGCTGTACAAAGTGAGCAGACAGGGCAAGTCCAGGAAGCAAGCCAAGGTTGGTAACAGCTGGGCAAAGCCATACAGACTTGGCAGACAGGGCAAGTCCAAGAAGCAAGCCAAGGTTGGTAAAAGCCAGGTCAAGCTGTACAGAGTCAGCAGACAGGGCAAATCTAGGAGGCAAGCCAAGGTTGGTAAAAGCCAGGCCAACCTGTACAGAGTGAGGAGACAGGGCAAGTCCAAGAAGCAAGCCAAGGCTGATAAAAGCCAGGTCCAGCTGTACAGAGTCAGCAGACAGGGCAAATCCAGGAAGCAAGCCAAGGTTGGTAACAACCAGGCCAAGCTGTACATAGTCAGCAGACAGGGCAAGTCCAGGAAGAAAGCCAAGGTTGGTAAAAGCCAGGCCAAGCTGTACAAAGTGAGCAGACAGGGCAAGTCCAGGAAGAAAGCCAAGGTTGGTAAAAGCCAGGTCAAGCTGTACAGAGTGAGCAGACAGGGCAAGTCCAGGAAGCAAGCCAAGGTTGGTAACAGCTGGGAAAAGCCATACAGACTCGGCAGACAGGGCAAGTCCAAGAAGCAAGCCAAGGTTGGTAAAAGCCAGGTCAAGCTGTACAGAGTCAGCAGACAGGGCAAGTCTAGGAGGCAAGCCAAGGTTGGTAAAAGCCAGGCCAACCTGTACAGAGTGAGGAGACAGGGCAAGTCCAGGAAGAAAGCCAAGGCTGATAAAAGCCAGGCCAAGCTGTACAGAGTGAGCAGACAGGGCAAGTCCAGGAAGCAAGATAAGGTTGGTAACAGCCGGGCAAAGCCATACAGACTCAGCAGACAGGGCAAGTCCAGGAAGCAAGATAAGGTTGGTAATAGCTGGGCAAAGCCATACAGACTCAGTAGACAGGGCAAGTCCAGGAAGCAAGCCAAGATTGGCGACAGCCAGGCAGAGCAGTACAGAGTCAGCAGGCAAAGGAGAATCCAGTAACCGGGCCGAGGTAAGGGAGAACCAGATGAGCAGGTTTTGAGGCAGCAAGCAAAGGCAAAGTCCAAGAAGTATTTGGCTCATACACAGGTAGACAAATACAGCAGATCAGGTCTTAGCAACTTGGGAACAAGCTGAAGACCATTCAGCAACTTCTCCTAGTGACACATCAGTTTCGCTGGGCTTCAAGTGCACATGCTAATTGTTATGTGCGCACGCACGCACACATATGCAGCAGACTGTCCTAGTACATTTGAAGTTGCCCTTTTGCCTGGAAGTACGAACGATGCAATGAGCATAAGTCCATACTGGTTTTCTGGAGATTCAGTTTACCTTACGTAAGGAGTATTCTTCCCAGTGACCTTTACACTGATGTATTTTGAGCTGTGAATATAGAATCATTGGCAGGGGTTCCTTGAACTTGGAAAGTCATATCAAGCGTTCCTCCATGTTAAAACGTCTGGGAAAGGCTGCTCTACTATATGTATTGTACCAGCACTGACTTTGGTTTATAACATCCTCTACCTGCAGGAGAACTTTAGAGTGCACCTAACACGCTGCCATTTCCTCCAGCCCTGATGAAGGGGGATTGTTTGGCACCTGAAACATGTTGGATGTCTTTTGCCCTACTTGTTGCAACCAATTTTATAATAAAGACTTTGGACTCCTAAGGATTTTCCTTTTGGTGCTTTATTTGACCTATTACGCTTTTATTTATCTTCTATATCATGATATACTGTATGTGTAGCACCCTCCTAGATTCGTTTGCTAGAGAGGTTAAGGTAAATCTAGTTCTTTGGCTCCTCTGTAGACCTTGGAGCGGTGTGTGATTATTTTTGGCTGTTCTGGGTCTCACTGGCTGCAGGCTCAACTACTTCTCCCTGCCTTCTGGTGGATTCTAGAATGTAGGGAGAAGTAGTTGAGCCTGCAGACAGTGAGACCCTGAACAGCCAAAAGTAATCACATGTGGTCTCATCCAATCCCTGGGGGGGGAATGCCCAGTAGGTGGCTGGGGGAGTGCATAAATAATTTGGGGCCTGGAGCAGTAGGGTTCTTGTCCAGGAAGAGAAGACCACAGCCTTCTGGGCAGTGTAGCTGAAGTCTGCAGGAGTGCGCCAAGGTCCCAGCTCAGCGAGAGCTGGGGGTGGGGGCTATTTTTTGGAAACCGCTGGAGCCAAATCACAGAGATCCACCGAGGATCTTGCTTGGAGATTCACAGAAGAAGTGTCTGGCTGGTATTGGATGGAGGCATCTTAAGTATACAGGGACACTGATAGTATAGGCTTGGATATAGGATCCTAGTGACTGTTCGCTGCTTTAAACCTTTGACCATCTGCTCCAGTGATGATGAATCAGGACCTTTCCTTTGCATGGAGTCCAGAGTTGTTTGTCTGCCAAGAGGAGAACAATCCTGAAGAGTGTGGACAAGGCAAAGAGTGTCCTCTGGTTTGTGCACTAAAATTTGGAGTATCCCAAAGCTCACCCAGCATTCCAACCAGGTTCAATGAGCATTAAAGCATGAAGAGACATTCCTTGCCTGGTTGGCAGGTGAGTTGTGAGACTGTCGAAGTCGTTGTGTGCCTGGCTGCTTGTACACCCATTTGGGAAGAGAACTTGGGGCAAATCAGCAGTGCCCATCAAGGTTAGGGTTGCCACCTGTCCGGAATTCACCCGGACAGTCTGGGTTTTGAATCATGTGTCCGGGTTTCAGGCGGACTGAAACCCGGACATATTATTCAGACTGGGCTGTGACTCCCCAAGTAACCAAGATAGTCTCACACCAATCTGTTGCTGTCCAGGAGCTGCGGCGGCTGTCTGGGAAGGGGGCAGGTTTGGCTTCACTGGGGGGGGGGCAGGGCGATGATGTCAGCAACAGCAATTTGGCCACACCCACTGTTCGCTGCAGCACACCATACGCAACCGCAATACTACTCTCCTTGGGGGCACCCAAAGGTGTCCCAGGCCACTAACGTTTTCGGGTTTGGCTCGAAGAAAAGGTGGCAACCCTAATCCAAGGGTCTGCGCTACATATAGGTATCTCCAGAAATCATTTGTAAAATATCCTGCCGGCAAACTTTCACGGCGATCATTCAGAAGTTCGAGTACAAGGCGAATTTCCTATAAATACCGTCTCTCTATATAGACATATACGTGGAGCCTTGTACAGCGCCGGCGAATAAATAATGAAAATGAGAATCACAGACCATTTAAGCCTTGTTATTTCTCGCCGGGGGTATTTATTACCCATTTTAGTCATCTTGGTTTAAATAGGTTACGTGAAAGGAGACAGCGTTATCTGGGATATACAATCGCACGTGATCAATCTCTTTTCACGTAATGAAATGGACGTCCACCTACATATCAGACGCTTTCCAGTACTCATCATGCCGGCACTGTGTATATCACATTCATGGTGATGGTATAATGGTTTCTAACAACATAACGTCAGACGGCCCGGCCGCTCCTCCTCTTCTTATAACTAAAGGCAGTCTTATGATATAGTGAGCGGCTGGAACAATGTATCAGGCCGGGTTCCAGCAGCTCCAGCCCCCCCACTGTATATACCAGCCTCCCCCCCACCCCTCCCCCCCACTGTATATATACCAGCCTGTCCCCCCCTCCCCCCCACTGTATATAACAGGCTGTCTTCTACTAATCTCTATTTATACAGCCCATCAATTAGAAAATGAATGACACATACTTCCCGAGTGTATTAGCTATAAAGCTTATCTCAAACTTGTTCTGTATTAAAGTAGATCTATAGTCACAGCGTGCGCTTTCATTTTCTTACATCATAATTGTAATGTCAATAAAAACAATGGTTATTACTGACAATCCAATTGATTATCTATCCAAGATTACTTGATAGATCTGCTTTCAAGTGGTGAGTGCTGGCTGTCTGCTGGCCCGGCTCTTCTCTCACAATTCTGGCGAATTCCCTGCATGCTTTGCAGCTTCTCCTCAATTCCTAACGACTACATGCCCCATGGTACCTTGCTGATTCCAGCACTGACTCCGCCTATAGGCGGGTGCAGTTCAGCCTTCCCCTCTGTAGGTGGCGATGTTCCAGCAGTCACTGGGCAGAGGGAATAGAGTTTGAGAAGAGCTTTGTTCCTCTGAAGCCTCTATAGGCGACATCAGCAGCTGCTGCACTGAATGACCTCCATGGCCATCTTTAGTAAGGGCAAGGCCATCTTTAGTAAGGGCAATGCTAATAAAGAGCATGCAGTGCCTGGAACAAGGTCATCTAGAGCCCAGGGTGGGAGGAAATCCCAACTGTGCCCCCCCACCGCCACCAGATGTATGAGCATTATACATAGGTGACATCAACGGCTGCTGCACTGAATGACCTCCATGGCCATCTTTAGTGAGGGCAAATGCTAATAAATAGCATGCAGTTCCTGGGACAAGGTCATCTAGAGCCCAGGGTGGGGGAGGAAAATCCCAACTGTGTCCCCCCACCGCAGTATATGAGTATTATGCGTCAGAAAATATCCCCCTCCAAAAACACTGAGTTCTAATCTGCATGCTTACCCCCTGAGCCTAAATCCCCCCTCCCAGTATAAATCCACCCCCCCTGCTGAAATCCCCCCTCTCAGCACAAATCTTTGCCCCCCCCCCCCAGGGTTGACAACCTCCCGCAGGATTTTTTACTGACAAAACATGGGAAATTTACTGGCGGAGCACTTTTTTTTACTGACAGCCTGAGAAATTACAGAATTCCTATTGAAAATGAACACAGTGAATATTTGAACCGTATAAACATGTTGTGAAAACACTGACAATACCAACAGCAAAGTCATTTGCTTGATTTACACTTAAAAAGTCAACACAGCATGAAATGATCAGCTCCTGATATTTACTGGCAGTTTTAAAAAAAAACACAGATTTTAACAAACTGTCAGTAAATTTACTGGCGGTTGGCAACCCTGCCCCCCCATCCCCCAAATCCCCCCCAATAAATAAATCGCCCTCTCAGCAAAAATCCTCTACCCAGTTGTGTGACAATAGCAAATTAATATTCGCTATCATCTTCCTGATTCTCCTCCCAGCCAATCAGGAAGTGAGTCCTGAAACCCGATTGACCAGGGAGTCTTAGGGCTCCCGGCCAATCAGGTCTCAGGACCCACTTCCTGTTCGGCCAGGAGGTGAAGCAACGGCCCCAGAGCGAGGAACTGCAGCCCTATCCCGGATCCTCCTCATCTGCCTCCTAAGGTAAGGAGGACTCTGATTGCCACCTTCCCGTCCATCTCCCGTGGGGGGGATTGCCGTCTTCCCGTCCATCTCCCGTGGGGGGGATTGCCACCTTCCCGTCCATCTCCCATGGGGGGGGGATTGCCGCCTTCCCGTCCATCTCCCGTGGGGGGGGATTGCCACCTTCCCGTCCATCTCCCATGGGGGGGGGATTGCCACCTTCCCGTCCATCTCCCGTGGGGGGGATTGCCGTCTTCCCGTCCATCTCCCGTGGGGGGGATTGCCGTCTTCCCGTCCATCTCCCGTGGGGGGGGATTGCCGTCTTCCCGTCCATCTACCGTGGGGGGGATTGCCACCTTCCCGTCCATCTCCCGTGGGGGGGATTGCCGTCTTCCCGTCCATCTCCCGTGGGGGGGATTGCCGTCTTCCCGTCCATCTCCCGTGGGGGGGATTGCCACCTTCCCGTCCATCTCCCGTGGGGTGGGGGATTGCCGTCTTCCCATCCATCTCCCGTGGGGGGGGGATTGCCGTCTTCCCGTCCATCTCCCGTGGGGGGGATTGCCACCTTCCCGTCCATCTCCCGTGGGGGGGATTGCCGTCTTCCCGTCCATCTCCCATGGGGGGGATTGCCACCTTCCCGTCCATCTCCCGTGGGGTGGGGGATTGCCGTCTTCCCATCCATCTCCCGTGGGGGGGGGATTGCCACCTTCCTGTCCATCTCCCGTGGGGGGGATTGCCACCTTCCCGTCCATCTCCCGTGGGGGGTAATTGCCACCTTCTTGTCCATCTCTCGTGGGGGGGGATTGCCACCTTCTTGTCCATCTCCCCTGGGGGGGATTGACACCTTCTTGTCCATCTCTTGTGGGGGGGGGGGGGATTACCGCCTTCCCGTCCGTCTCTTGCGAGGGGGTAAGAGGTGGGTGGTGTTGGTTTGCCGCCCCCCCCACCAAAATATTGAGCACCAGCCACCACTGCTTCCACGTATTAATTGTTACTTCTACTTTACTAAATAATAATTGTGCCGCCTTCCCTGGTTTTGCTGCAGAGGGTCCCGGCCAATGATTTATTTGGAAAGAAGTGAAAGTATACAAGCGTCTGGTATCCTTTAAATGAGAATATTATAGATGTTTTATTTGAAGTTTCACCAATAAAATGAGGCCGGCGCGTTTCAGGAGACTAAGGACTCCCCCCTTCATCAGGGCTGTTTGAAAGCATGGGAAAAAAAACAGGAATATAAACAGATAATAAAAAGTCACAATCAGAGAAAACGCTTTGATTCCGACTTTCCATTATCTGTTTATATTCCTGTTTTTTATCCTATGCTTCCAAACAGCCCTGAAGTCCTTAGTCCCCCCCGAAACGCGTCGGCCTCATTTTATTGCTGAAACTTCAAATAAAACATCTATAATACCCGCATTTACTGGATACCGGGCGCTCGTATACTTTCACTTCTTTCCAAATAAATCATTGGCCGGGACCCTCTGCAGCAAAACCAGGGAAGGCGGCACAATTATTATTTAGTAAAGTAGAAGTAACAATTGATACGTGGAAGCAGTGGCGACTGGTGCTCAATATTTTGGCGGGGGGGGGGGGGGGAGGAGGGCGGCAAACCAAGGCCGTACCCCGAGGTTGCAGCCCAGGCCCTAATAGGGCTCACCACCACCTTTTCCCCCAAACGGGCACCGACCTCTGGAAACCAACTCTTCCCCCATCTGCCTGCACCCTACATAACCTACAGCAGTGAGCGATCGAGTCAGTCCAGGGCGATCTATCTACACCTCCTTTACTAGACCGATGATTTATGGCCGGCACCCACTGATCGGCTGAGCCAATGACAGAAGAGAGCTCTGTGTAGGAAAACAACACAGAGCTCTCTACAGACAGTAGCGATGTGCCTTTTTTTTTTTTTCTCCCTTTAATTGAAGATCAAGAAGTCTCACATTTAGTGCTGAAATGTGTAGAATACTGAGGACATCCTTGTCACCCAATCACAGGAAGCCCTGGGAGCGGGATCAGACTGGCGGGATCAACAGACAGAAATGTATCAACTGCAATCAAAATGAGGCCAGGAAGTTACATTGTGTCGTTCCGTCCTTCTCCCTCTTGTATTGTCTGTACAGAGTGAGGCTCCTCATCTCCAAACACTTGGAATCGTTGCGTCGTGACGTTTCTTTTTTCTTTTTTTTTTTTTTTCGGAAAGCCTCGTTTATCAATCTGTCTGTGAAATATTTTGTGCTTGACATGACATGATGATAGGTTGCTCTTACTGTTGTGTTATTACTGTGACTGGTTACAAGCCGGCCGCTTTCATCATTGACAGGAAACTGATGACCCTTTCGCTTGTCATTCCTGAGATTTTCTTCATAAGAGCAGAAAGTGAGCTGAAAAGCACTCGGGGCAAAACGCGCTTCAACCCATTATTACCATCGCCGTCAGTGATCTCCCACCGCTTCCCTTCCAGGGAGGACTGCGCATGCGTGGGTGTTCTCTGTGTGCACAGAGGAGGAAGACATAGAATATACAAGGAGCCGGAAAATCAGAGGAATGGGGTTCTGTCCCATGACCCCCCAGGGGGGGGGGGGCACTACAAGGGCCACATCCTATATTCTACAAATGATCAAAAAATATATCAGATTTAAAAATGAAAAAAATACATTTAAATGAATGAAAACATTTTACTCCTTTTGTAATCAGCATGATATGATCCAGGGTCCCCATCAGAGTCCCCCCTTACATCAGGGTCCTCATCAGAGACCCTCCTTATATCAGGGTCCCCATCAGAATCCCCCCTTACATTGGGGTCCCTTTCAGATTCCCCCTCTTACATCAGGGTCCCCATCACAGCCCCCCTCAGATGAGGATCCCCATCGAAAATTCCCCTCACATCAGAATCCCCATGAGAGCCACCCTCTTATATCAGGATCCTATCAAAGTCCCCCCCCTCAGGTCAGGGTCCCCATCAGAGCTCCCCTTACATCAGGGTCCCCATCAGTGTCCCTCTTTTACATCAGAGTCTCCATCAAAGTGCCCCCTCTTATATCCAAGCCTCCACCAGAGTCTCCCCCCCTCACATCAGGGTCCACATCAGAGCCCCCCCCCCCCCCAGATCAGGGTCCCCATCAGAATCCCCCACTCAAATTAAGGTCTCCATCAGAGCTCACCCCTCACATCAGGGTCCCTATCAAAGCCCCCCTTATATTAGAGTCCCCATCAGAGTCTCCACCTTACACCAGTGTCCCTATTAGAGCCCCCCTTACGTTAGGGTCCCCCTCAGTGTCCCTCTTTTACATCATTGACCCCATCAAAGTGCCCCCCCTTATATCAGAGTCTCCATCAGAGGCCCCCCTCGGATCAGGGTCCCCATCAGAGCCCCCCCTCCCCCATATCAGTGCCCCCTTTAGAATACCCGCCTCATATCAGGGTCCCTATCAGAGCCCCCTTACATTAGGGTCCCCATCAGAGTCTCCACCTTACATCAGGGTCCCCATTAGAGCCCCCCTTAGATTAGGGTCGCCTCAGTGACCTCTTTCACATCAGAGACCCCATCAAAGTGCGTCCCCTTACATCAGAGTCTCCATCAGATTCCCCCTCTTACATCAGGGTCACCATCAGTGTCCCCCCCCAGATCAGGGTCACCATCAGAATCCCCCCTAGATCACGGTCCCCATCAGAATCCCCCCCTCACATCAGGGTCACCATCAAAGCCCCCCCCCCCCCCAGATCAGGGTTTCCCATTATAGTCCCCCTCTTACATCAGTGTCCCCCTCTTACATTAGGGTCCCCATCAGAGCCCCCCCCAAGATCAGGGTCCCCATCAGAATCCCCCCTCACATCAGGGTCACCATCAAAGCCCCCCCCCCCAGATCAGGGTTTCCATCAGAGTCCCCCTCTTACATAAGGGTCCCCATCAGAGCCCCCCTCAGATTAGAGTCCCTATCAGACTCCCCCCTTCTAATAGGGTCCCCATCAGAGTTTTCCCTCACATCAGAGTCCTCTTCAGAGTCTGCCCCTTACATTAGGGTCCCCATCAGTGTCCCTCTCTTACATCAGCGTCTCCCTCTTACATTAGGGTCCCCATCAGAGTGCCCCCCCAGATCACAGTCCACATCAGAATCCCCCTCTTACATCAGGGTCCCCCCCATAGTGTTTTCAGTTTGCGGGGCTCAGATACAATGTACTTCCACTTTAATTACCTCTGCAAGTCCTAAATAAAAAATAATCTGGTCCTTAATATAGTCCTAGTTCTGCAATCCAAGGCAGATGGAATCCGTTCCGATTCCCTTCGCTTAGCTAACCCCTGCCCAGCTGTTGCTGAACTACGACCCCCAGCATGGCGTGACATTCAGCCAGCGCACGCCACGCTGGGACTTCTATTTCGGTCTCCGGCCAGAAAGCCACATGTTGACTCCTTTCCTCGAAGAAGAGCGCTAATCACGGAACGTTCTGCGGTATTAGTGATTTAATTGAGGTTTTTGGGTCATGGATTGCGAAGGCAGAGGGAGAATTCTGCACATACTGTACTGGCCTGTGATGAGATTTATTACCGGCAAACATACAGTAGGACAGGTTCTACACCTCCTGGAGAGGATATAAAAAGTCTAAGAGTACATCTGTCAGTCAAGGCTTTAGAAGTTTCAGAGCTGAGCAAGGGAGGCGAAGAGGGGGGGCGTGGGGGGGCAAGAACAGTTTCTTTGAACTGGTGCCATAAGGTGCACAATTAAATACCTATCTGCTTGTGACATAAATCAGCTTCTATCCGACTTGTCACATCAAACAAACCATTATAAGTCCCCTACACGCCCACATCATTAATCTTATTGTATGCCTGCTAACCCTGACAGCCCCAAACCAAAGGCCCTCTCCTGTGAAAACAAACCCTGTGAGCCGGATTACAGGCGCCCGGTGCTGGCCTCAATGGCAATGGAGAGGCAGAGGTTCCAGCGCTGAGCGGGTTAAACGGAAAAAGGTAAAAATACCTTTCAGCAGCAGGTGACGCAGGGTTAATTGATGGCGCGCAACTATTGTGCCTATAACACTCACTGAGAGGGTAATGGAAGTCCTTAACAATGTAACCTGTTCTACCATTCATAACCGCTGATTTATGGCTCCCAGTCTCTATTCAGTTATGAATGTCGACTGCCATTTAGCTGAATATATTACGGCTTGACAGGTTAGGCAGATTTACGAAGAAGCCTTGGGGCTAAGTGCATTGTGATGTCAGGGCCGGTACGTCATGCCTTCCATGAGAATGGAGGCCGATGGGCACTTCTACTTTTCTCATAGAACATAAAAGCCGATCTCCAGGCAAACAATTATAGGAAATGTGTTGAAGTACATCGATTGGTCATAACATTGTGACCACTGACGGGTAAAGTGAATAACATTGTGACAACAATGACACCTGAAAGTGGGTGGGATATATCAGGGACCAAGTGAAGCGGATGTGTTGAAAAACATAACAAATGGGCAAGTGTAAGGGTTTGGGGGCTTTGACAAGGGCCAAATAGTAAAGTCTAACCGGGTCAGGGCAACTCCAAAACTGTAGCTCCTGTGGGATGTTCCCGGGCTGCAGTGGTCAGGACCAACTGAAAGTGGTGCCAAGAAGGGGAACTGGAGAACCGGCAGCAGGGTCATGGGCGGCCAAGGCTCATTGATGGAGGTGGGGGAGGGAAGGCTCATTAATGGAGGTGGGGGGAGGGAAGGCTCATTGATGGAGGTGGGGGAGGGAAGGCTCATTGATGGACGTGGGGAGGGAAGGCTCATTGATGGAGGTGGGGAGGAAAGGCTCATTGATGGAGGTGGGGAGGGAAGGCTCATTGATGGAGATGAGGGAGGGAAGGCTCATTGATGGAGGTGGGGAGGGAAGGCTCATTGATGGAGGTGGGGAGGGAAGGCTCATTGATGGAGGTGGGGAGGAAAGGCTCATTGATTGAGGTGGGGAGGAAAGGCTCATTGATGGAGGGGGGGGGCTCATTGATGGAGATGAGGGAGGGAAGGCTCATTGATGGAGGTGGGGAGGGAAGGCTCATTGATGGAGGTGGGGAGGGAAGGCTCATTGATGGAGGTGGGGAGGGAAGGCTCATTGATGGAGGTGGGGAGGGAAGGCTCATTGATGGAGGTGAGGAGGGAAGGCTTCATTGATGGTGGTGGGGAGGGAAGGCTCATTGATGGAGGTGGGGAGGGAAGGCTCGTTGATGGAGGTGGGGAGGGAAGACTCATTAATGTAGGTGGGGGTGAAGGCTCATTGATGGAGGTGGGAGGGAAGACTCATTGATGGAGGTGGGGGGGGGGGGGGATCTCATTGATGGAGGTGGGGGAGGGAAGGCTCATTGATGGAGGTGGGGGAGGGAAGGGTCATTGATGGAGGAGGGAAGGGATGGCTCATTGATGGAGGTGGGGAGGGAAGGCTCATTGATGGAGGTGGGGGAGGGAAGGCTCATTGATGGAGGTGGGGAGGGAAGGCTCATTGATGGAGGTGGGGAGGGAAGGCTCATTGATGGAGGTGGGAGGCAAGGCTCATTGATGGAGGGGTGAGAGGGAAGGCTCAATGATGGAGGTGGGGGTGAAGGCTTATTGATGGAGGTGAGGAGGCTCATTGATGGAGGTAGGAGGCAAGGCTCATTGATGGAGGGGTGAGAGGAAAGGCTCATTGATGGAGGTGGGGAGGGACTGCTGATAACTGCTGATTTATGGCTCCAAGTCTCTATTCAGTTATTAATGTCGACTTCCATTTAGCTGAATATATTACAGCTTGACAAGTTAGGCAGATTTACGAAGAAGCCTTGGGCTTAGTGCATTCTGATGTCAAGGTCGGTACGTCATGCCTTCCACGAGAATAGAAATAGAGACTGATGGGCGCTTCTACTTTTCTCAAAGCACATAAAAGCCGATCTCCAGGCAAGCAATTATAGGAAATGTGTTGAAATACAACGATCAGTCATAACATTGTGACCACTGACAGGTAAAGTGAATAACATTGTGACAAGGACACCTAAAAGTTGGTGGGATCTATTAGGCAGCAAGTGAAGTTGATGTGTTGAAAGCATAACAAATGGGCAAGTTTAAGGATTGGAGGGACTTTGACAAGCACCAAATTGTAATATCTAGATGACTGGGTCAGAGCAACTCCAAATCTGCAGCACTTGTGGGATGTTCCCGGTCTGCAGTGGTCAGGGCTGACCAAAAGTAGTCCAAGGAAGGAGAACCGGCCAACCAGCGACAGAGTTGTGGGTGGCCGAAGTTCATTGGTGGGGTGGGGGGGAGGGCTCATTGGTGAAGGTGGAAGGGAAGGCTCATTGATGGAGGTGGAGGAGGAAAGCACATCGATGGAGGTCGAGGGGGAAGGCTCATTGATGGAGGTGGGGGAGGGAAGGCTCATTCATGAAGGTGGGGAGGGAAGGCTCATTGATGGAGGTGGAGGGGAAAGGCTCATTGATGGAGGTGGGGGAGGGAAGGCGCATTCATGAAGGTGGGGAGGGAAGGCTCATTCATGAAGGTGGGGAGGGAAGGCTCATTCATGAAGGTGGGGAGGGAAGGCTCATTGATGGAGGTGGAGGGGGAAGGCTCATTGATGGAGGTGGGGAGAAAAGACTCATTGATGGAGGTGGGGAGGGAAGGCTCATTGATAGAGTTGGGGAGGGAAAGCTCATTGATGGAGGTGTAGGGGGAAGGCACATTGATGGAGGTAGGAGGAGGCTCATTGATGGAGGTGGGGGAGGGAAGGCTCATTAATTGAGGTGTGGAGGGAAGGCTTATTGATCAAGGTTTTAAGGGAAGGCCCATTGATGGAGGTGGGGAGGGAAGATTCATTGATGGAGGTGGGGAGGTAAGACTCATTGATTTAAGGCTCATTGATGAAGGTGGGGAGGAAAGGCTCATTGATGGAGGTGGGGAGGTAAGACTCATTGATGGAGGTGGGGAAAGAAGATTTATTGATGGAGATGGGGAGGGAAGGCTCATTGATTTAGGTGGGAAGGGAAGGCTGGTCCATGTAGCCCAATTCAATAGAAGAGCTACTGGAGCTCAAATTGCTGATTCTGATAGAAAGGTGTCAGAACACACAGAGCATCACAGTTTGTTGTGTATGGGGCTGTGTAGCTGCAGAACGGTCAGGGTGTCCATGCTGACCACATCCAAAAGCACCAACAACAGGCACGTCAGCATCAGAACTGGACCATGGAGCAATGGAAAAGGTGGCCTGGTCTGACGAATTTAAGAATGGTTTGAGGAACAAAACAACCAGTTTGAGGTGTTGACATGGCCTCCAGATAGCTCAGATCTCTATCCAAACAGGAATCTGTGGGATGTGCTGGAAAAACAAGTCAGATCCATGGATGCCCCACCTCACAATTTACAGGACTTAAAAGATCTGCTACTAAGGGCTTGGTGCCAGATACCACAGCGTACCTTCAGAGGTCTAGTGGAGTCCATGCCTCGATGGGTCAGGGCTGGTTTGGCAGCAAAAGCTGGTGGGTGGTCATAATGCTATAGGTAATAAGTGTGTGTGCTGTGATGATGGAGGGATCCCCACTTCTAGTTAACATATTAAACTCCAAAGAACGATGGAGGTGAAGCCCTGGACACAGATCCTTAACCTGTAACGAGGAACCGGCAATATCTATTGGTTTAGCTTTAGCTTTGGCAGCATTCCACAAAGCGAAGGCTCCCTCGAAAAAACAAGAGCCACACAAATTGATAAGTCCATCTGCGAGATCACTCTTATTGGTGGTGGGAGAGGTGCTCACCGTTGGTAGCGGCGGAGACGATCACCTCACTGCCTGGATGCCGAGTGAGGGGAAGATGGCCCCCGCTCCGCACCATAGCATTGGATGGTGGAAGCGACGTCAAACGTCACTTCCGCCCAATGCTCTAAAAGGAGAAATTTTATTTATTTACTTTTTCAAATGACATTTTTAATTTTTTTTATTGCATTTTAGTGTAAATATGAGATGTGAAGTCTTTTTGACCCCCCAGATCTCATATTTAAGAGGACCTGTCATGCTTTTTTTCTATTACAAGGGATGTTTACATTCCTTGTAATAGGAATAAAAGTGACCCAAGAATTTTTAAAAAAAAATAAGACAGTGTCAAAATAAAAAATAAAAAGTAAAATAAATAAGAAAAATAAATAAATACATTTGAAAGCATCCCGCCCCGACGAGCTCGCTTGCAGAAACGAACGCTTAAGTGAGTAGCGCCCGCATATGAAAACGGTGTTCAAACCACATATGTGAGGTATCGTCGCGATCGTTAGAGTGAGAGCAATAATTCTAGCCCTAGACCTCCTCTGGAACTCAAAACTGGTAACCTGTAGAAATTTTTAAACGTCGCCTATGGAGATTTTTAAGGATAAAAGTTTGTCGCCATTCCACAAACGGGCGCAATTTTGAAGCATGACATGTTGGGTATCAATTTACTCGGCGTAACATTGATCTTTCACAAAATAAAAAAAATAGTTGTCTTATTTTTTAATTAAAAAAAGTGTATTTTTTCCAAAAAACAGTGCGCTTGTAAGACCTCTGCACAAATACGGTGTGACAGAAAGTATTGCAACGACCACCATTTTATTCTCTAGGGTGTTAGAAAAAACATATATATAATGTTTGGGGGTTCTAAGTAATTTTCTAGCAACAAAAAAAAAACAGATTTTAACTTGTAAACACAGAGTCTGAAAAATAGGCTGGTCCTTAAGTGGTTAATGAATATTTGCACGAAATAAAAAAATAAAAAATATAGCCTTTAGTATCACTTTAATAATAGGGAAGATGGCCGTACAAACATATTGGTGATGGGAGATCTAGCTACTTTTATGCATATATGTAAATAAAAACCTGACAGAGATTTTAACTCTTCCCCGTTCCATCGTAAACTGAAAAAAAGAAAGTTTTACCCAGCAACAGCCTATAATAGTTGCAACATTGCATGGACGTGTGTTGCACGTCCCAATGACTTGTGACCAGTTGTTGGACCATCGCAATGTCTTTCCACACCGCCCTAGCACAACAGATACAATGTGGCTCTTTTTGTTGTCTCTCTTTTTTTTAGATTTTGGATACAATGTAACTCTTATTGTTGTTTCTCTTTTTTTGGATTCTGGATACAATGTAGCTCCTAGTGTTGTCTCTCTTTTTTTCAGATTTTGGATACAATGTAGCCCTTATGCCGCGTACACATGGTTGGACTTTCCTCCAACAAATGTTTGATAGCAGGTTCTCAAATTTTCCGCCAACATTGTTGTCGGAAAGTCCGATCGTGTGTACCCAAGTCCGCACAAAAGTCCACGCATGCTCGGAATCAGAAGGAGCCGCACTGGCTATTGAACTTCATTTTTCTCGGCTCGTCATACTTCTTGTACGTCACCGCGTTCTCACGTTCGTAATTTTGGGCCAACATTTGTGTGACCGTGTGTATGCAAGACAAGTTTGAGCCAACATCCTTTCTCTCTTTTTTTTGGGGGGGGGGGGATTTTCGATACAATGTAGCCCTTAGTGTTGTCTCTCTTTTTTTAGATTTTGGATACAATGTAGCCCTTAGTGTTGTCTCTCTTTTTTGGGGGGGATTTTGGATACAATGTAGCTCTTAGTGTTGTCTCTCTTTTTTGGGGGGATTTTGGATACAATGTAGCTCTTAGTGTTGTCTCTCTTTTTTGGGGGGATTTTGGATACAATGTAGCCCTTATTGTTGTTGTTTCTCTTTTTTTAGATTTTGGATACAATGTAGCCCTTATTGTTGTCTCTCTTTTTTGGGGGGATTTTGGATACAATGTAGCCCTTATTGTTGTCTCTCTTTTTTGGGGGGATTTTGGATACAATGTAGCCCTTATTGTTGTCTCTCTTTTTTTAGATTTTGGATACAATGTAGCCCTCAGTGTTGTCTCTCTTTTTGTATATTTTGGATACAATGTAGCCCTCAGTGTTTCCCCTCTATGTAGACTTTGTATGGTTGTGTGTGTGTTTCTTTTAGTGTGTGTAAATGGCGGCGTGTGCGCCGGTGTCCTTTTATTGTCTTGGTGATGAACACACACGCACAGCAATGCAGAATATCCATCATCAGCACATTTAATGGGCAGCCTTTCCAAAGCCATAACTCACAACTTTAAAATAGAAAATGGTGAAATATGGGGCCGTATATATTCCAGGCTGACATATTTATGGGCCCGTCCCTTCTTATAAATACACTGATTGCTATTTCCAAAGCACCCTGTCAGGTAGGAGCTGAGCGAAAACAGCTGGTGTGGTTGAGAAATGATAGCTGCGTTGGACATGTTTTCTGAACCAGTTCCTAGCGGCAGTAAATTTACATTGTTTGAACTAACTGTTATTAAAACCAAATCCCATACCCTTAGCAACAGCAGCGGGTGGGGGCGGGGTGGTGTGGGGGGGGCACACAAAACCGGCTCTGTGTAGGCCGCCATAGGCCTGGCTGTGTGCAACACAAGACTTCTCAAGTCATTTTATTTATTTTAATTATCTCAGAGATGGGGGGGCACGGCGATACGACTGAATTACAACCTTTTTAAGTATTATAAGCGTATGGCGGACTAATCAACTCGTTTTTAAGATATATTTTGAATGCATATAAAAGTCGAATGCGTTTTTTTTTTTTTTTTTTTAATGATATAGGCAGGGGGGTTTTTTACTAAAACTGGAGCACTCGGAATCTGGTGCAGTTCTGCATAGTAACCAATCAGCTTCTAACTTCAGCTTAGTTCAATAAAGCTTTGACACTAAAACCTGGAAGCTGATTGGTTACTATGCACCAGATTCTGTGTGCGCCAGTTTTAGTAAGTAACCCGGTTATCGCGTAAAAGTGTGGGAGGATCATATAAAACAGGGGGGTCTCCAAACTTTCAAAACAAAGGCCCAGTTTACAGTCCTTCAGACATTAGGGGGGGGGGCCGGAATGTGGCCACTGGGCATAGAAAAGGTCCTGATGTCAGTGGGAAAAAACAATGCCCCATCATTGGAGTCAGTGGAAGGATTGTGATATGATCTCAATTTATAAATACATAAGGGGGATATGATCTCCATGTATAAATACATAAGGGGGGGATATGATCTCCATGTATAAATACATAAGGGGGGATATGATCTCCATGTATAAATACATAAGGGGGGATATGATCTCCATGTATAAATACATAAGGAGGGATATGATCTCCATGTATAAATACATAAGGGGGGGATATGATCTCCATGTATAAATACATAAGGGGGGGATATGATCTCCATGTATAAATACATAAGGGGGGATATGATCTCCATGTATAAATACATAAGGGGGGATATGATCTCCATGTATAAATACATAAGGGGGGATATGATCTCCATGTATAAATACATAAGGGGGGATATGATCTCCATGTATAAATACATAAGGGGGGATATGATCTCCATGTATAAATACATAAGGGGGATATGATCTCCATGTATAATTACATAAGGGGGATATGATCTCCATGTATAATTACATAAGGGGGGATATGATCTCCATGTATAAATACATAAGGGAGGATATGATCTCCATGTATAAATACATAAGGGGGGATATGATCTCCATGTATAAATACATAAGGGGGGATATGATCTCCATGTATAAATACATAAGGGAGGATATGATCTCCATGTATAAATACATAAGGGGGGATATGATCTCCATGTATAAATACATAAGGGGGGATATGATCTCCATGTATAAATACATAAGGGGGGATATGATCTCCATGTATAAATACATAAGGGGGCATATGATCTCCATGTATAAATACATTAGGGGGGGATATGATCTCCATGTATAAATATATACGACACTACCTGCCTGGAGTTTGCATGTTCTCCCTGTGCCTGCGTGGGTTTCCTCCGGGTACTTCCGGTTTCCTCCCACACTCCAAAGACATGCTGGTAGGTTCATTGGATCCTGTCTAAATTGTCCCTAGTATGTATGAATGTGAGTTCGGGACCTTAGATTGTAAGCTCCTTGAGGGTAGGGACTGATGTGAATGTACAATGTATATGTAAAGCGCTGCGTAAATTGACGGCGCTATATAAGTACCTGAAATAAATAAATAAAAAAAAATATAAGGGGGGGATATGATCACCATGTATAAATACATAAGGAGGGATATGATCTCCATGTATAAATATATAAGGGGTCTATATAGTGAACTTGTTGTTGAGTTTTTCACTTAAAAGTCATCGCAGAGGACAAGGGGACACTCTTTACATCTGGAGGAAAGGGGATTTAATCTCTAAATATGGAAAGGTTTCTTCACAGTAAGAGCTGTGAAAGGTGGAATAGACTCCCTCCAGAGGTGGATCTGGTCGGCTCAGTAGATTGCTTTAAAGAAAGTCCTGGATTATTTCCTAAATGTACATAATATAACTGGGTACTGACATTTATAGGTAAAGTTGATCCAGGGAATATCCGGTTGCCTCTCGGGGGATCAGGAAGGAATTTTAACCCCCGATGGAGCAAATTGGATCCTGCTTTATTTGAGTTTTGTTTTTGCCTTCCTCTGGATCATCTGTGGGTATAGTATTGTATATATGAAGGTATTTGTGTGTTGTTTTTTTTTTTTACTATATTGGTTGAACTGGACAGACTTTTTCAGATTACCTATGTAACCAATTATGGGGCGTTGTTTACTCCCACTAATGCCGGTGCATTTTCTACCCCCCAATGGCAACAGTCCCCCCCCCCCCTCCATTGCCCGAAGGAAAGTAAACTGGCCCTTTGATGAGAACTTTTGGAGACCCCCGCTCTGATCCCTTATCAAAACATTTTCTCGCGTCCCTCTTTATTTGATAGAATATTCGGGGAGTCCTGTGTCTCTCCCTTTCTATAAACCAAGTTATTCGGAAGTTGTCACTTTCCCTTGTACTCACGTCAGGCAGAAGAAACTCTGAAACAAACAAGTTATCTGTCACATCGCCTCTCCCCTCCCTGGAAAAAGCACAGAGAGAAAATCCCTTGAGTTATTTTAATTACATGGATGACTGGTGAGAAGTTTAGCAGCCGAGCAGAGAGCCAGCAGCACTTGATTGAAGTTTGTCTCACCCAGCACTATTTAAACTGCCACCATTGACCTTCAAAAGAGGAGACACTAATGCAGGTGTTAACCTTAATGCCACTCACTCAGGCCTGTCATTAGCACTTCACTCCCTGACAGGTGTTTTGTACACCTACAACAGGCGCTCACTGTTTGCTCATTCTCTGAATCCAACTTTTTCTTGCCCCAGGCTTAACCCCATCCTCCGCTGGTTAGACTGCTGGTCTGATGCCAGAGTGGACTTAAGGAGTTTCTGTAGGAGAGCGCCTGCAAATTATCGACTTTTGGATTACCTTTTAAAAGATTTTTTTTCTCACATGGGTCACTTGGTTCCATAGTGTCAGGACGCTAACCAGAACAAAGGAGCGCATGTGCCAAAAGGCAGGAAAAAAAATTCCTTTCGGTAACCTGTATGGGCATGCATGTTTGCGTGGCAATGTACGCGCATTCGTTGTGTGAATGCTTAGCATGAACCAGCGCACATTCACATACATTACAATCTCAGAACTCGCATCAAATAACTTATTTAAAGGATATGCGACTTGTAATCGCTGGATGATCCTCAGCTATTTGTTATCCTTGTTCTTGTGCTTCGTGGTTTCTTGCTTGATGATGACCCATTGCTGACTTGGCTTTTTCACTGGTCTTCTCTCTGCTTGACTCCTGATCGTGACCTCAGCTTGTTGATTGACCATGTTTCAATTGGCTCTCTTGTTTATGACCCTGGTTTGGCTCTAGACTCAGTCCCTCATCTTGGCTACTTACCTGTGCATTACCCCGGCTTGGCTTTGACCATGTCTCCTCTTCCAGTTGATTACCTGTGTACCTTGGCTTGGTTTTTGACCATGTCTCCTCTTCCAGTTTAACTGTGTATGACCCTTGGCTTGGTTTTTGACCATGTCTCCTCTTCCAGTTGCTAACCTATGTATGACCCCAGCTTGGCTTTTGACCATGTCTCCTCTTCCAGTTGCTTACCTGTGTGTGACCCCAACTTGGCTTTTGATAATGTTTCCTCTTCCAGCTGCTTACCTATTTATGACCCCAGCTTGGTTTTTGACCATGTCTCCTCTTCCAGCTGCTTACTTGCGTATGATCCCAGCCTGGCTTTTGTCCACATTTCCTCTTCCATTTGCTTACCTGTGTATGACCCCAGCTTGGCTTTTAACCATGTCTCCTCTTCCATTTGCAGTTTATGACCCCAGCTTGGCTTTTGACCATGTCTTCTTTCTAGTTGCTTACCTGTACATGACCCCAGCTTGGCTTTTGACCATATCTCCTCTTCCAGTTGCTTACCTGTGTATGACCCCAGCTTGGCTTTTGACCATGTCTTCTTTTCCAGTTGCTTACCTGTGTGTAACCCCAGCTTGGTCTTTGACCATGTCTCCTCTTCCAGTTGCTTACCTGTGTATGACCCCAGCTTGGCTTTTAACCATGTCTCCTCTTCCATTTGCAGTTTATGACCCCAGCTTGGCTTTTGACCATGTCTTCTTTCTAGTTGCTTACCTGTACATGACCCCGGCTTGGCTTTTGACCATATCTCCTCTTCCAGTTGCCTACCTATGTATGACCCCAGCTTGGCTCTTGACATAGTTACATAGTAGGTGAGGTTGAAAAAAGACACAAGTCCATCAAGTCCAACCTATGTGTGTGATTATGTGTCAGTATTACATTACATATCCCTGTATATTGCGGTCATTCAGGTGATTATCTAATAGTTTCTTGAAGCTATCAATGCTCCCCGCTGAGACCACCGCCTGTGGAAGGGAATTCCACATCCTTACCGCTCTTACAGTAAAGAACCCTCTACGTAGTTTAAGGTTAAACCTCTTTTCTTCTAATTGTAATGAGTGGCCACGAGTCTTATTAAACTCTCTTCTGCGAAAAAGTTTTCTCCCTATTGTGGGGTCACCAGTACAGTATTTGTAAATTGAAATCATATCCCCTCTCAAGCGTCTCTTCTCCAGAGAGAATAAGTTCAGTGCTCGCAACCTTTCCTCATAACGAAGATCCTCCAGACCCTTTATTAGCTTTGTTGCCCTTCTTTGTACTCGCTCCATTTCCAGTACGTCCCTCCTGAGGACTGGTGCCCAGAACTGGACAGCATACTCCAGGTGCGGCCGGACCAGAGTCTTGTAGAGCGGGAGAATTATCGTTTTATCTCTGCAGTTGATCCCCCTTTTGATGCATGCCAATATTCTGTTTGCTTTATTAGCAGCAGCTTGGCATTGCATGCCATTGCTGAGCCTATCATCCACTAGGACCCCCAGGTCCTTTTCCATCCTAGATTCCCCCAGAGGTTCTCCCCCCAGTGTATAGATTGCATTCATATTTTTGCCACCCAAATGCATTATTTTACATTTTTCTACATTGAACCTCATTTGCCATGTAGTCGTCCACCCCATTAATTTGTTCAGGTCTTTTTGCAAGATTTCCACATCCTGCGGAGAAGTTATTGCCCTGCTTAGCTTAGTATCGTCTGCAAATACAGAGATTGAACTCTTTATCCCATCCTCCAGGTCGTTTATGAACAAATTAAATAGGATTGGTCCCAGCACAGAACCCTGGGGGACCCCACTACCCACCCCTGACCATTCTGAGTACTCCCCATTTATCACCACCCTCTAAACACGCCCTTGTAGCCAGTTTTCAATCCATGTACTCACCCTATGGTCCATGCCAATGCACCTTATTTTGTACAGTAAACGTTTATGGGGAACTGTGTCAAATGCTTTTGCAAAATCCAGATACACCACGTCTACGGGCCTTCCTTTATCTAGATGGCAACTCACCTCCTCATAGAAGGTTAATAGATTGGTTTGGCAAGAACGATTCTTCATGAATCCATGCTGATTACTGCTAATGAGATCATTCTTATTACTAAAATCTTGTATATAGTCCCTTATCATCCCCTCCAAGAGTTTACATACTATTGATGTTAGGCTAACTGGTCTGTAATTCCCAGGGATGTTTTTTGGGCCCTTTTTAAATATTGGTGCTACATTGGCTTTTCTCCAATCAGCTGGTACCATTCCAGTCAATAGACTGTCTGTAAAAATTAGGAACAACGGTCTGGCAATCACCTGACTGAGTTCCCTAAGTACCCTCGGATGCAAGCCATCTGGTCCCGGTGATTTATTAATGTTAAGTTTCTCAAGTCTATTTTTAATTCCGTCCTCTTTTAACCATGTAGGTGCTTCCTGTGTTGTGTCATGAGGATAAACACTGCAGTTTTGGTTACTGAAGCCCCCCGATTCACTTGTGAAGACTGAGGAGAAGAATAAATTCAATACCTTTGCCATCTCCCCATCCTTTGTAACCAGATGTCCTTCCTCATTCTTTATGGGGCCAATATGGTCTGTCCTCCCTTTTTTACTGTTTACATACTTAAAGAATTTCTTGGGATTTTTTTTGCTCTCCTCCGCTATGTGTCTTTCATGTTCTATCTTAGCCATCCTAATTGCACCCTTACATTTCTTATTGCATTCTTTATAAATTCTGAATGCTGAGGATGATCTCTCAACCTTGTATTTTTTGAAGGCCTTCTCCTTTGCTTTTATATGCATTTTTACATTGGAGTTAAGCCATCCAGGATGTTTGTTCGCTCTTTTAAATTTATTACCCAATGGGATACATTGGCTAATGTCCTTATTTAATATGCTCTTAAAGCAAACCCATCTCTCCTCCGTATTCTTTGTTCCTAATATTTTATCCCAATTTATGCCTTTTAGCAAGGTTTGTAGTTTAGGGAAGTTGGCTCTTTTGAAATTCAGTGTCTTTGTGTTCCCTTCATGTTTCTTATTTGTGTGATTTATACTGAAACTAATTGACCTGTGATCGCTGTTACCTAAATTGCCCCGTATTTCCACATCTGTTATCAGGTCTGTATTGTTGGTAATCAGTAGATCTAGTAATGTTTTATTTCTAGTTGGTGCGTCTACCATCTGACCCATAAAATTGTCCTGCAAGACACTAAGGAACTGGCGAGCCTTAAATGAATGCGCGGTTCCCTCCGCCCAGTCTATGTCTGGATAATTAAAATCCCCCATTATGATAACACTTCCCATCCTTGCTGCTAATCCAATTTGTGATAGGAGATCCGTCTCCACTTCCTCCCTCAGGTTTGGGGGCCTATAGCATACTCCCAGTATTATTTTCCCCTTAGCTTCATCCCTTTGGAGCTCTACCCATAAAGATTCCACCTCCTCCCTAGCCCCCTCAGTGATGTCATCTCTCACACTCACTTGTACATTATTCTTGATATATAGGCATACCCCTCCCCCTTTTTTACCCTCTCTATCCTTGTGGTATAGGGTATACCCTTGAATGTTTGCCAGCCAATCATGAGAGCTGTTGAACCAGGTCTCTGAAATTCCCACAAAATCCAAATCCTCCTTGTACAACAGTATCTCTAGTTCACCCATCTTGTCCGCCATGCTCCTGGCATTGGTGAACATGCCACATAGTTTAGACTGGTCGCATATTGTCCTCGTATTGGGTGTTTCAAGATTGCAACTAGGACTTGCTACTATACTCACCTTGTGTTTTTGTGCTTTGGTTAACCTACCACTAATGCCCCCAATACTACCCTCTGGAATATCTTCCGCGCTGGCTATCACTGTCTCTGGACCCTCCCCCCCATCGCCTAGTTTAAAAACCCCTCTAACTTTTTGGCCATCTTCATTCCCAGCAGATCTGCACCCTCCTCATTTAGGTGCAGTCCGTCCCTTCTATAGTACTGGTTACCGACTGAGAAGTCGGCCCAGTCCTCCAGGAACCCAAACCCCTCCTTACTACACCAGCTCTTCAGCCACTTGTTTACTTCCCTAATCTCCCATAATATATATTGACCATGTTTTCTTTCTAGTTGCTTACCTGTACATGCCCCCGGCTTGGCTTTTGACCATATCTCCTCTTCCAGTTGCTTACCTGTGTATGACCCCAGCTTGGCTTTTGACCATGTCTTCTTTTCCAGTTGCTTACCTGTGTGTAACCCCAGCTTGGTCTTTGATCATGTCCCCTCTTCCAGTTGCTTACCTGTGTATGACCCGGCTCTGCTTTAAGACAACGTCCCTTTTACTTACCTGCACATGGTCTTGGCATTCTTTCCTTCCAGATCTGCCTTCCAGGTCCTAGTGTGCATCACTGAACCACAAGAGCAAGGGGTTGCCAGCTATGATTCTTTCTGTGGGTGGTCCTGAGACCCTCAGGTTACCATACTTGTAAACCAACTCCACAGGCAACTATCAACCACCCAGGCCCCCAGCACCCATGCTACTTTGTGCTCTGCACCTGTCTCCAAACCCAGGCATGTTCAGACAAGAGCCGCAAGGGAAGTCCTCTTCTCAGTTCCGCCTCCAACCTGGAACTTGCTACATCGTGGTTGATTTAGTAAAACTGGAGATCGCGAAATCTGGTGCAGCTCTACATAGAAACCAATCAGCCTCCAGGTTTTATGGTCAAAGCTTAATTGAACAAGCTGAAGTTAGAAGCTGATTCGCCACAATTCACAGCTGCACGTGCCCCTGCCACCCCCCCAGTTTTGGCCCTGGTCATATTAATTTACCCAACTATTCCTATACTCGAGTCACAGTAACCACGCCTCATACACATTTGATCATGTGTAGGAAGACCATTATTGGCCAATTCACCACCATTCCAGGATTAAAAATGGAGACAGGTTTGTGTATGTGGTGTCTTCCAGTAAAGCTTTGTGAAGACATTGTTCCTCCATACTGGCTCTACTAACTGAAGGGGGTGTACAGGATAGGGTAGTAGAGTATGCAAAGGTCACAGTAATGGCAAAGCATGGCTGGGAACATCAGAGCTCAAAAACAAAATGGAGGCTTGGGTGGTTTTCCGGTTGTGTCCAGAAGTAGAACAATGCTCCTTATTTCTATTGATTATACAGCGTGGCCATTTGCCACCATTGTTAGTCTGCAGGTTATATAACCTTCATTGTCTGTCCCAGGAGAGGGTAACGTGATCTGTACAGGGCGTCTGTATGGATCACACCGGTATGTCGGTAACTATGGTGTGTCATTGTTTGTGTCTGGCACAAAGTTCAGCATGCCAGTGCATGCCAGACCGGAGCATCCTCTTCTCAGTCATCAATCTTCTCTCCTCTAAAGTAAATATACACTCTACATATTTATAGACTTACAACTTAGTCAATCTCGGGACAGAATTATTATACTGTATATAAAGATCTAAATTCAAGAACAAACATTTCACATATTGCAGTTTACAAGTGGTGGCTGCATTTGTTTTTTTTTTTTTTTTTTCTTTCAGGATTGGACTCCTTTATTTTCACCTGGTGATCCTGCCATTAAAGTGGAAGGCAAGTCAAAACCTAAGTAAGCCTAAATCTACCTCCACCCCCCCATCTAGGCCCAATCTATCTACCCTGTAAAAGGTAAATGCCTATACTTACCTAGTCTGAGGACTCTCCGGTGCGGTTGGGTCACATGATCTGGTCCCATCACTGGCTTCAGTGTAGAGGAGGGACAGCTGACAACGGATGCCCCATAGGAAGCCTGGCTGACGTCATCGTGCGGGCTCTGCAGCCATTGTTGGCTATCCCTCCTCTACAATGAAGCCAGCCACGCTGGAGAGATCATGTGGCCAGACTAGAGCGACTCCAGAATAGGTAAGTACAGACATGTTTCCCTTACTAGGTAGATAGAATAGTCATAGAATGGAGGAGGGAGAAGGTTTAAGCTTAGATTGCTTTTGACTTGCCTTCCTTGACTTGACTTGACATTTCCTGTCTTGTGTGACATTGCTCATTGTACTGTATTTATGGAGGGGGAGCTTTGTTAGCTCAGGAAAGGTCTACATCAGGGGTCAGCAACCTTTTTCCACTTAAGGGCCGGATTCAATAAATGTATGTGAATGCACAGAGGGCCGCATTCACCCGCTAGTAAATGAAAATAACATTGCACACCCCCCGCACCTCTGGCCCCCTTTACATTACACAGCCTCTGCACCTCTGGCCCCCTTTACATTACACAGCCCCTGCACATCTGGCCCCCTTTACATTACACAGCACCCACACCTCTGGCCCCCTTTACATTACACAGCCTCCGCACCTCTGGCCCCCTTTACATTACACAGCCCCTGCACATCTGGCCCCCTTTACATTACACAGCACCCACACCTCTGGCCCCCTTTATATTACACAGCCACCGCACCTGTGGCCCCCTTTACATTACACAGCCCCCGCACCTCTGGCCCCCTTTAAAATACACAGCCCCCGCACCTCTGGCCCCCTTTACATTACACAGCCCCCGCACCTCTGGCCCCCTTTACATTACACAGCCCCCGCACCTCTGGCCCCCTTTGCATTACACAGCCCCCTGCACCTCTGGCCCCCTTTACATTACACATCCCCCGCACCGCCGGCCCCCTTTACATTACACATCTCCCACACCGCTGACCCCCTTTATATTACACATCCCCCACACCGCTGACCCCCTTTACATTATGTAGCCCCCTGCACCTCCATTTTTACACTGTCCCTTTGAAAAAATACATTCTGATAACTCTTAGGCTACTTTCACACTGGGGCGTAAAGCGCCCCCCAGAAGGGGTTTTTGTAGCGCAAAAAAGCGGCCCAGTGTGAAAGGGATCTTATTGCTGTCAGAAGGAATGTAAACATCCCTTGTGACAGTAATAGGCAAGTGACAGGTACTCATTATGGAGGGATCGGGGGTCTATAAGACCCCCGATCCCTCCTTTGCACTTAAAATCATCATTGGTGTCAGTGGAAGGAATAGTGCCCCTTCATTGGTGTCAGTGAGGGGTATAGTGCCCCATCATTGGTGGAAGGATTAGTGCCTCATATCAGTGGATGGAAGAATGCCCAAAGGGCCGGATAAAAGATAAGCACAGTGCTAAATCCGGCCCACAGGCCGCAGTTTGGGGTAAGAAGGTTGAGAAAGGCTGCCCTATGGACTAAGCAGCCAATTCAACCCAAAAGTGATGGTAAAACAAAACCCCCCCATAGACCAGATTTATGGGTTTATTCCCAATGGAGTATAAAGCGAGCCCCCCCCCCCAAATAACTTTTAGAATAGGATGTAATCCTTTGAAATCCATGTAACTGGTCCACAACTGTGTTCCAATGAGAAGTTTACAAAGTCCAGGGCGTTGTGTATTATAAATCATATATATCGGACGGAGGAGATGTGTTATTGCTGTGCGGGATTAATGTCTGCAGGCCGCGTTTTATACGTGTTATGTGCATTGCGCCTGACTGCAAATAAATCCCCGCTGATAAAACATTTATCTGAACTTCACAATGTATACATCCAATATATACATACAGTGAGTATGTTCTGAAATGTTTATGTGTTCTATAAACATGTCATCAGTCCCTCATCTGCTCTCCTAAGCTGAAGGTTTTTGAACGAGGGCCAATAAGAGCAGAAGACAGCGGGGCCCTTAGCTCAGTACATATCATGCTGACAGCTGGGAACATGCCAAGTGTTATCAGGAAACAGATCCAAACAAAGGGGAACGTCCCGTATGTAGAGGGGTATTAGTGTGAACTTGATCTGTGCAAGTTGTGCATCCAGTGCTTTGACGTTTTATTATTTATTGGATGAGTGATGAAGGGAATGTTTGTGTTGCGGGACTTCCATTGTACAACTTATCACAAGCTAAAGAGGACCTGTCATCTGCCCATGGCAGCACGCTCACATGTCCTCTCCACGGCTATCTGCCATCAAAGAGGTTGCCAGGATTTCATTATTTATAACAATGTGAATAACCCTCTCCCTAGGACAAGGCATGTTCCCCATGTGTCTAACTCCACCTTTAACCATTTCGCTGCCAGAGCCATGTGTGGATTTTTTTTTTTACATGCATAATTAATTAAAAAAAAAAAAAAAAAAACGGTTCTCCACATGTCCTGTCTTGTGGCTCTGTGGCTCTGATGCCCTGTGTCCACCCCCTGGGACAATTTTGGATGCCCCTTGACTCATTGCATATATGTGACCACAATTTTCTTGATATAGACATCTGACTGTATTGTCTTCATCATATGTGTCATTATTAATAGTTTATTATGTTTCACACTTAGTGATATTACCTCTTCCTACTGGGTCCTGAAGAAGCCAACAATTGGCGAAACGTGTTGACCTTTTGACCGGAGATCTACAATACTCTATTCATAATCACTGCTATTAACACAGATATATTTGATTATCTGCGATGCATATCTAGATTTTTCGTTTGTTCCGTGGCAGGGTACTGTTGTCAGAAGCCATGAATCAGACTAAGACAGAAGTACAGTTAAATCACACTTGTTCAATAATATTAAGGAAAAAGGTAAACATTGTAAATGTAGTCAAAACATAGCCAGAGTTCAGGAACCGGAACGGATAGTCAGATAAGCCAAAACGTTAGGGAGCCAGAAGGAACGTCAGCCAAGCAAGTCTTTAACAGGAACACAGGAGAGCGTCTCTAGAGATGTGACCAAGGCGAAGGCAGAGATTATCTGGACTGGGCGGCTTAAGTAGGCAGGACCGACGAGCAGGATATCATCAACAGCTGAGTCACTGTGGAGAGATAGGAGCTGGCAATTAGCCAACAGCTAAGCGGCCAGCTCAGAGAAGGAAGGGCTGAGTCCATCCCTGACAACTGTACTCTTAACCCTGCTAGGTCTTTAGGTTCTTGAGGGTATTCTCTTTTGTTCCTTTTATCTATGTGTGTTTTAACACGTACAATAAAGTTTGTTATGTTTTATAAATATATGTCGCCTCCCATGCTGAGTAAGTAAAGTCCAGTTTTTTGTTATGTTGGGCTTGATTAATCTAGTCCACATTTTTTTCATATAGTTCTTCCTATTGGGTCCTGAAGAAGCCAACTATTGGCAAAACGCGTTAACTTTTTACCGGAGATCTACAATATTGTATTCATAATTACTGCTATTACCGCGGATATATGTGATTATCTGTGATGTACAGTGGGGACGGAAAGTATTCAGACCCCCTTAAATTTTTCACTCTTTGTTATATTGCAGCCATTTGCTAAAATCATTTAAGTTCATGTTTTTTCCTCATTAATGTACACACAGCACCCCATATTGTACACACAGCCCCCCATATTGTACACACAGCACCCCATATTGTACACACAGCACCTCATATTGTACACACAGCCCCCCATATTGTACACACAGCCCCCCATATTGTACACACAGCACCCCATATTATACACACAGCACCTCATATTGTACACACAGCACCCCATATTGTACACACAGCCCCCCATATTGTACACACAGCACCCCATATTGTACACACAGCCCCCCATATTGTACACACAGCACTCCATATTGTACACACAGCACCCCATATTGTACACACAGCCCCCCATATTGTACACACAGCACCTCATATTGTACACACAGCACCTCATATTGTACACACAGCACCTCATATTGTACACACAACACCTCATATTGTACACACAGCTCCCCATATTGTACACACAGCACCCCATATTGTACACACAGCACCCCATATTGTACACACAGCACTCCATATTGTACACACAGCACCTCATATTGTACACACAGCCCCCCATATTGTACACACAGCACCTCATATTGTACACACAGCACCCCATATTGTACACACAGCACCCCATATTGTACACACAGCACCTCATATTATACACACAGCACCCCATATTGTACACACAGCACCCCATATTGTACACACAGCACCCCATATTGTACACACAGCACCTCATATTGTACACACATCACCCCATATTGTACACACAGCACCCCATATTGTACACACAGCACCCCATATTGTACACACATCACCCCATATTGTACACACAGCACCCCATATTGTACACACAGCCCCCCCATATTGTACACACAGCACCCCATATTGTACACACAGCTCCCCATATTGTACACACATCACCCCATATTGTACACACAGCACCCCATATTGTACACACAGCACCCCATATTGTACACACATCACCCCATATTGTACACACAGCACCCCATATTGTACACACAGCACCCCATATTGTACACACAGCACCCCATATTGTACACACAGCACTCCATATTGTACACAGCACCCCATATTGTACACAGCACCCCATATTGTACACACAGCCCCCATATTGACAGAAAAACACAGAATTGTTGACATTTTTGTAGATTTATTAAAAAAGAAAAACTGAAATATCACATGCTCCTAAGTATTCAGACCCTTTGCTGTGACACTCATATATATAACTCAGGTGCTGTCCATTTCTTCTGATCATCCTTGAGATGGTTCTACACCTTCATTTGAGTCCAGCTGTGTTTGATTATACTGATTGGACTTGATTAGGAAAGCCACACACCTGTCTATATAAGACCTTACAGCTCACAGTGCATGTCAGAGCAAATGAGAATCATGAGGTCAAAGGAACTGCCTGAAGAGCTCAGAGACAGAATTGTGGCAGGGCACAGATCTGGCCAAGGTTACAAAAAAATTCTGCTGCACTTAAGGTTCCTAAGAGCACAGTGGCCTCCATAATCCTTAAATGGAAGACGTTTGGGACGACCAGAACCCTTCCTAGAGCCGGCCGTCCGGCCAAACTGAGCTATCGGGGAAGAAGAGCCTTGGTGAGAGAGGTAAAGAAGAACCCAAAGATCACTGTGGCTGAGCTCCAGAGATGCAGTCGGGAGATGGGAGAAAGTTGTAGAAAGTCAACCATCACTGCAGCCCTCCACCAGTAGGGAGAGTGGCCCGACGGAAGCCTCTCCTCAGTGCAAGACACATGAAAGTCCACATGGAGTTTGTTAAAAAAACACCTGAAAGACTCCAAGATGGTGAGAAATAAGATTCTCTGGTCTGATGAGAACAAGATAGAACTTTTTGGCCTTAATTCTAAGCGGTATGTGTGGAGAAAACCAGGCACTGCTCATCACCTGTCCAATACAGTCCCAACTGTGAAGCATGGTGGTGGCAGCATCATGCTATGGGGGTGTTTTTCAGCTGCAGGGACAGGACGACTGGTTGCAATTGAGGGAAAGATGAATGCGGCCAAGTACAGGGATATCCTGGACGAGAACCTTCTCCAGAGTGCTCAGGACCTCAGACTGGGCCGAAGGTTTACCTTCCAACAAGACAATGACCCTAAGCACACAGCTAAAATAACGAAGGAGTGGCTTCACAACAACTCCGTGACTGTTCTTGAATGGCCCAGCCAGAGCCCTGACTTAAACCCAATTGAGCATCTCTGGAGAGACCTAAAAATGGCCGTCCACCAACGTTTACCATCCCCCCTGACAGAACTGGAGAGAATCTGCAAGGAGGAATGGCAGAGGATCCCCAAATCCAGGTGTGAAAAACTTGTTGTATCTTTCCCAAAAAGACTCATCAAAAGGGGCTTCTACTAAATACTGAGCAAAGGGTCTGAATACTTAGGACCATGTGATATTTCAGTTTCTCTTTTTTAATAAATCTGCAAAAATGTCAACAATTCTGTGTTTTTCTGTCAATATGGGGTGCTGTGTGTACAATATGAGGTGCTGTGTGTACAATATGGGGTGCTGTGTATACAATATGGGGTGCTGTGTGTACAATATGGGGTGCTGTGTGTACAATAAGGGGGTGCTGTGTGTACAATATGGGGTGCTGTGTGTACAATATGGGGGGCTGTGTGTACAATATGGGGTGTTGTGTGTACAATATGGGGTGCTGTGTGTACAATATGGGGGGCTGTGTGTACAATATGGGGTGATGTGTGTACAATATGGGGTGATGTGTGTACAATATGGGGTGCTGTGTGTACAATATGAGGTGCTGTGTGTACAATATGGGGGGCTGTGTGTACAATATGGGGGTGCTGTGTGTACAATATGAGGGGCCGTGTGTACAATATGGGGGGCTGTATGTACAATATGGGGTGCTGTGTGTACAATATGGGGGGCTGTGTGTACAATATGGGGGGCTGTGTGTACAATATGGGGTGCTGTGTGTACAATATGAGGGGCCGTGTGTACAATATGGGGTGCTGTGTGTACAATATGGGGTGCTGTGTGTACAATATGGGGGGCTGTGTGTACAATATGGGGTGTTGTGTGTACAATATGGGGTGCTGTGTGTACAATATGGGGGGCTGTGTGTACAATATGGGGTGATGTGTGTACAATATGGGGTGATGTGTGTACAATATGGGGTGCTGTGTGTACAATATGAGGTGCTGTGTGTACAATATGGGGGGCTGTGTGTACAATATGGGGGTGCTGTGTGTACAATATGAGGGGCCGTGTGTACAATATGGGGTGCTGTGTGTACAATATGGGGGGCTGTGTGTACAATATGGGGGGCTGTGTGTACAATATGGGGTGTTGTGTGTACAATATGGGGTGCTGTGTGTACAATATGGGGGGCTGTGTGTACAATATGGGGTGCTGTGTGTACAATATGAGGTGCTGTGTGTACAATATGGGGGGCTGTGTGTACAATATGGGGTGCTGTGTGTACAATATGGGGTGATGTGTGTACAATATGGGGGGCTGTGTGTACAATATGGGGTGCTGTGTGTACAATATGAGGTGCTGTGTGTACAATATGGGGTGCTGTGTGTACAATATGGAGTGCTGTGTGTACAATATGGGGTGATGTGTGTATAATATGGGGGGCTGTGTGTACAATATGGGGTGCTGTGTGTACAATATGGGGTGCTGTGTGTACAATATGGGGGGCTGTGTGTACAATATGGGGTGCTGTGTGTACAATATGGGGGGCTGTGTGTACAATATGAGGTGCTGTGTGTACAATATGGGGGGCTGTGTGTACAATATGGAGTGCTGTGTGTACAATATGGGGGGCTGTGTGTACAATATGGGGTGCTGTGTGTACAATATGAGGTGCTGTGTGTACAATATGGGGTGCTGTGTGTACAATATGGGGTGCTGTGTGTACAATATGGGGTGCTGTGTGTACAGTATGGGGGGCTGTGTGTACAATATGAGGTGCTGTGTGTACAATATGGGGTGCTGTGTGTACAGTATGGGGGGCTGTGTGTACAATATGGGGGGCTGTGTGTACAATATGAGAAACATCTCAAGGATGATCAGTGGAAACAGGAGGCACCTGAGCTCAATTCTAAGTGTCATGGCAAAGGCTGTGATACTTATGTACATGGGAGGAGTCTGTGATATTTATGTACATGGGAGGAGCCTGTGATACTTATGTACATGGGAGGAGTCTGTGATACTTATGTACATGGGAGGAGCCTGTGATATTTATGTACATGGGAGGAGTCTGTGATACTTATGTACATGGGAGGAGCCTGTGATACTTATGTACATGGGAGGAGCCTGTGATACTTATGTACATGGGAGGAGCCTGTGATACTTATGTACATGGGAGGAGTCTGGGATACTTATGTACATGGGAGGAGCCTCTGATACTTATGTACATGGGAGGAGCCTGTGATACTTATGTACAGGGGAGGAGCCTGTGATACTTATGTACATGGGAGGAGCCTGTGATACTTATGTACATGGGAGGAGCCAGTAAAACTTATGTACATGGGAGGAGCCTGTGATACTTATGTACATGGGAGGAGCCTGTGATACTTATGTACATGGAAGGAGCCTGTGATACTTATGTACATGGGAGGAGTCTGTGATGCTTATGTACATGGGAGGAGTCTGTGATGCTTATGTACATGGGAGGAGCCTGTGATGCTTATGTACATGGGGGGAGTCTGTGATACTTATGTACATGGGAGGAGCCTGTGATACTTATGTACATGGGGGGAGTCTGTGATACTTATGTACATGGGAGGAGTCTGTGATACTTATGTACATGGGAGGAGCCTGTGATACTTATGTACATGGGAGGAGCCTGTGATACTTATGTACATGGGAGGAGCCTGTGATACTTATGTACATGGGAGGAGCCTGTGATACTTATGTACATGGGAGGAGCCTGTGATATTTATGTACATGGGAGGAGTCTGTGATACTTATGTACATGGGAGGAGCCTGTGATACTTATGTACATGGGAGGAGCCTGTGATACTTATGTACATGGGAGGAGTCTGTGATACTTATGTACATGGGAGGAGTCTGGGATACTTATGTACATGGGAGGAGCCTCTGATACTTATGTACATGGGAGGAGCCTGTGATACTTATGTACAGGGGAGGAGCCTGTGATACTTATGTACATGGGAGGAGCCTGTGATACTTATGTACATGGGAGGAGCCAGTAAAATTTATGTACATGGGAGGAGCCTGTGATACTTATGTACATGGGAGGAGCCTGTGATACTTATGTACATGGGAGGAGCCTGTGATACTTATGTACATGGGAGGAGTCTGTGATACTTATGTACATGGGAGGAGTCTGTGATGCTTATGTACATGGGAGGAGCCTGTGATACTTATGTACATGGGGGGAGTCTGTGATACTTATGTACATGGGAGGAGCCAGTAAAACTTATGTACATGGGAGGAGCCTGTGATACTTATGTACATGGGAGGAGCCAGTAAAACTTATGTACATGGGAGGAGCCTGTGATACTTATGTACATGGGAGGAACCTGTGATGCTTATGTACATGGGAGGAGCCTGTGATACTTATGTACATGGGAGGAGCCTGTGATGCTTATGTACATGGGAGGAGCCTGTGATACTTGTGTACATGGGAGGAGCCTGTGATGCTTATGTACATGGGAGGAGCCTGTGATACTTGTGTACATGGGGGGAGTCTGTGATACTTATGTACATGGGAGGAGTCTGGGATACTTATGTACATGGGAGGAGCCTCTGATACTTATGTACATGGGAGGAGCCTGTGATACTTATGTACATGGGGGGAGTCTGTGATACTTATGTACATGGGAGGAGCCAGTAAAACTTATGTACATGGGAGGAGCCTGTGATACTTATGTACATGGGAGGAGCCAGTAAAACTTATGTACATGGGAGGAGCCTGTGATACTTATGTACATGGGAGGAACCTGTGATGCTTATGTACATGGGAGGAGCCTGTGATACTTATGTACATGGGAGGAGCCTGTGATGCTTATGTACATGGGAGGAGCCTGTGATACTTGTGTACATGGGAGGAGCCTGTGATGCTTATGTACATGGGAGGAACCTGTGATACTTGTGTACATGGGGGGAGTCTGTGATACTTATGTACATGGGAGGAGTCTGGGATACTTATGTACATGGGAGGAGCCTCTGATACTTATGTACATGGGAGGAGCCTGTGATACTTATGTACAGGGGAGGAGCCTGTGATACTTATGTACATGGGAGGAGCCTGTGATACTTATGTACATGGGAGGAGCCAGTAAAACTTATGTACATGGGAGGAGCCTGTGATACTTATGTACATGGGAGGAGCCTGTGATACTTATGTACATGGGAGGAGCCTGTGATACTTATGTACATGGGAGGAGTCTGTGATACTTATGTACATGGGAGGAGCCTGTGATACTTATGTACATGGGAGGAGCCTGTGATACTTATGTACATGGGAGGAGTCTGTGATACTTATGTACATGGGAGGAGCCTGTGATACTTATGTACATGGGAGGAGCCTGTGATACTTATGTACATGGGAGGAGCCAGTAAAACTTATGTACATGGGAGGAGCCTGTGATACTTATGTACATGGGAGGAACCTGTGATGCTTATGTACATGGGAGGAGCCTGTGATACTTATGTACATGGGAGGAGCCTGTGATGCTTATGTACATGGGAGGAGCCTGTGATACTTGTGTACATGGGAGGAGCCTGTGATGCTTATGTACATGGGAGGAGCCTGTGATACTTGTGTACATGGGGGGAGTCTGTGATACTTATGTACATGGGGGGAGTCTGTGATACTTATGTACATGGGAGGAGCCTGTGATACTTATGTACATGGGGGGAGTCTGTGATACTTATGTACATGGGAGGAGTCTGTGATACTTATGTACATGGGAGGAGCCTGTGATACTTATGTACATGGGAGGAGCCTGTGATACTTATGTACATGGGAGGAGCCTGTGATACTTATGTACATGGGAGGAGCCTGTGATACTTATGTACATGGGAGGAGTCTGTGATACTTATGTACATGGGAGGAGCCTGTGATACTTATGTACATGGGAGGAGCCTGTGATACTTATGTACATGGGAGGAGTCTGTGATACTTATGTACATGGGAGGAGTCTGTGATACTTATGCATGTCATGGATCCACAGTAATGTTTGTCTATCAGCTTACCTCTCCATGTGTTCAGCCTGAGAGACCAGCCGACCTTCACCTGGCTGCTTAAGTAATCTCTCCCCAAAGCATGGCTCCACCCCGGGCCCTATCAGGGAACTCTATATTAGCCTGTGCACTACAAGCCAGCCCTGCTTATCAATATTGTGTCTTTAGCTTCCGTCTGCTCCTTGCTGTGTCTTCTACGTCTGATTCTAGTTACCAATCTTGGCTTGTTCTTGACTGTCCTCGTCTGCTTCATATCCCATACTTGGCATGTTCCTTGACTATCCTTACCTGCTTGTTGCCCTGACCTTTGGCTATCTCCTGACTATCCTTTGTTGTCGCGGTCTTCTGCTTCCTCTCTACCTCCCTGTACTCTATCGTGAGCGTGAGCTGGGAGGCCGTAGGGGGTTGTGACCTAGAGCCAGACTGCAGCTAAATCCATCCCCACCTCTAGGGGCCTCTAGTGAACACCGACTGGCTCTTAGATTCCGCGCCCTGGGAAATCTCATGCTCCAGCTCCCAGCGTCATCTGTGTTGGTACTACAGAGTACCTGTTCTCCTGAACCACCTAGAGTTCCCTCCGTGGCAGTCAGCCTTAGGGTCCACTACCTTGCGGTGCACTCTGGACCCTACGGGGTGCATCTGTCACCTGGACTCAGGTGACCTGACAATGTACATGGGATTTTTTTTTTTCATTTTTTATTTTTAATAAATTTGCAAAGATTTCAAACAAACTTCTTTCACGTTGTCATTATGGGGGATTGTTAGTAGAATTTTGAGGAAGAATTATGAATTTAATCCATTTTGTGGAAAAAAGGGAAGCGCTGTGAACACTTTCCGGATGCACTGTAATTGTTTATTTTTCAAAAAATTTCCAACATGCCCGACCACTCAAATTTGATGGCCGCATGAAAATCAAAAAAAGTCCAAGTAATTGTCTGTAGACCTCGGAGACAGGATTGTATGGAGGCACAGATCTGGGGAATCTGAGTGGCCACCATCATCCGTAAATGGAAGAAGTTTTGAACCACCAGGACTCTTCCGGACAAACTGAGCAATTGGGGGAGAAGGGCCTTAGTCAGGGAGGTGACCAAGAACCCGATGGTCACTCTGACAGAGCTCCAGCGTTTCTCTGTGAAGAAAGGAGAACCTTCCAGAAGAACAACCGTCTCTGCAGCACTCCACCAATCAGACCTGTATGGTAGAGAGCCAGACGGAAGCCACTCCTCAGTAAAAGGCACATGACCGCCCGCCTGGAGTTTGCCAAAAGGCACCTGAAGGACTCTCAGACCACGAGAAACAAAGTTATCTGGTCTGATGAAACCAAATTGAACTCTTTGGTCTGAAAATCGGTCGTTGCTGCAGTCCACTAATGGTGCGAAATTTGAACGAAAATCCTTAGAAAAGAATTTAGAAAGAAAATGATTTCAGGATTCGGTCCATGTATGGCCTGTGTTACTCTGTCCTTGAGGGTCCCGGATACAAAGGGTAAGTTGTTTGTTCTACCGTTGGATCCCCCCCCCTTTCTTATTGGACTCGTATGATGCTGGTCCGTATCTCCGGGATCCTCACCTAGGACCAGTCCCAGAAAGGTGCGGCGCCCCCCACAGCCCAGAGCTGTCAGTCCCGGCCTCTGACACTTGGGAAAGCTGAGGATCTTTATGGCTTTGGGAATTGCAGCCCCTCCTGACTTCAAAGGCCGGAGAAGAAGGCTCTTCCCTTTGATAAATGACAGAATTGTTTTACTGATTTATGACACAGACATTTAATCAACAGGAACAGGCGGTTTTCTCTGCGATTCTCTCAGTTTTATCCCCCTCGGGCTATTTAACAGCACAGAGTGAGTGGTGACATCTGTTTAACTTAGTGAGACATCTAACTTATTAAACTGTCAAGTCAGTGTTTTGAGGTTTAGCCAACCTGTCATAGAAGAAGCCAGAGGGCCTGAGCGGGGGAGGGCGGGAGGGAGCGCCTTTTTTTTAGGGGCTTAACCCCTTCCCTCCCGCAGCTCTGGCACAGCTAGTACGAGTACAGAGCTTTCCTCTCCGGCAGGTGATGCCCCCCCCTTGGGTCTCTTCCTAGGTGGGGTTTGTAAAAAGTGAACACCGAGCATAAAAAAAAATGTTTATTAAAATAAGTTCCTTAAAGTGATTGTAAACGATCGCCTTGTAAAACAACTCATTCAGTTTAACCCCTTCAATAACGGGCACTCCCCCTCCCCTAATACCAGCACTCCCCAATACCGGGTACTCCCCCCCCCAATAGCGGGCACTGCCCCCTCCCCCAATACCGGGCATCCCCCCTCCCCCAATACTGGGCAATCCCCCCCAATATCGGGCACTCCCCCCCTCCTCCAATACCAGGCACCCCCCCTCCCCCAATACGGGCACCCCCCCTCCCCCAATACTGGGAACTCCCCCCCCCCAATACCGGGCACTCCCCCCCAATACCGGGCACTCCCCCCTCCCCTAATACCGGGCACTCCCCCAATACCGGGCACTCCCCCCAATACCGGGCACTCCCTCCCTCCTCCAATACCAGGCACCCCCCCTCCCCCAATACGGGCACCCCCCCTCCCCCAATACTGGGCACCCCCCCAATACTGGGCACTCCCCCCCAATACCGGGCATTCCCCCCTCCACCCAATACCGGGAACCCCACCCCCAATATCTGGTCTTTATTACAGGATGTCTCACACTGGATTACTGCACCCATTAGAGTCCCCCCCTATATCAGAGTCCTCCTTACATTAGAGTCCCTATCAGAGTCCACCCTTTACATCAGGGTTCCAATCAGAATCCCCCCTTTATCAGAGTGCTCTTACATCAGAGTCCCTATCAAAGTTCCTCTTACATCACAACCCCCCCCCATTACATCAGAGTCCCCTCCTTACATCAGGGTTCCCCTCAGAGTCCTCTCTTATATTGGAGTGCCTATCAGAGCCCCTCTTTTAGAGTCAACCCGCTACATCAGGGTTATCATCAGAGTCCCCCCTTTATCAGAGTGCATATCAGAGCTCTCTTACATCAAGTTCCTCTTACATCAGAGTCCCCTCTTACATAAGAGTCTTTATCAGAGCCCCCCCTTCTTGTATCAGGGTTCCCATCAGAGTCCCTTCTTACATTGGAGTCCCTGTAAAAGTTCCCCTTTACACAGAGTTCCCCCTTACACCAGTGTACCCATCAGAGTTCTCCCTTACATTAGTGTACCCATTAGAGTATCTTCTTACATCAGAGCCCCACATTACATCGGAGTTCCCATCAGAGACCCCCCTTATATCAGAGTCCCCTCTTACATCATTGCCCCCACCAGAGTTCCCTCTTACAACAGAGTTCCCATCATAGTATCCTTTTGCATCAGAGTCCCTCCTTACATCAGAGACCCCCTTATATCAAAGCCGCCCCCTTACATCAGTGTCCCCATTAAATTCTCCTCTTACATCAGAGACCCCCCTTACATCAGAGACCCCCCTTATATCAGAGTCCCCTCTCACATCAGGGGGGGCAGATATAACCTTTCAGAGGGCCAGATTCGGCCCACGGGTCGTAGATTGGAGTCCCTTGCTTTATGTTACCATCCATTTCAGGCTGGAAAGCGGCAGAGGAGAAGCCGCCTGCAGTGACGTTCAGAGGGCGATGTGGACAAGAAGGAAGTGGTGTGTCTTGGAAAACATGTCCCCCCCCCCCAATAATAACCAAAACATTTGCTAAATGGTGCTTTTTGTCAAATGATGAAAATGACTGACCCTTTATAATCTGGATGCAATATCTTTGAGTTTCTATGCAAGCTGTACGGTTGGTTGTTTTATATATAATTGAGCAACTGAATATTTTGATGTCATGCCTATTTTTAGAAATGCATCTATTCTTATACGTTTTCTCTATCAATTGTAGACGTATTCACGTCCTGCTGTAAACCACCCACCCCTGAAGAGGAGAACTAATATTGCAGACTCGAAACGCGTTGGGTTATCTCTGTTGTCTTCTTTTCAACAGAGGAGTGGTTATTTTCAACTGTCTTGTTATTGCATATCTTCGTATTTGCATCCCGTGTATACTCCATGCACTGCATATTCAATTTTTAACTATATTCTAATAAAATAATACGTTTTATGATAACGGTTTCACCAGTAGATGAGTACTACCCTTTAAAAGTCCCATTTAGAGGAAAATCTTTTTCGAATTCCCCTAATAATAACTTCCCATCAAATTCCTCCAACTCCGACCAGCTCCAGCCGGTGCGGCGATATCGGCACCCGCGGAGGAAGGCGCTTTCATAACTTTGCTTTTTCAGGTTTTTTTGGTCTCTCGGCAATGAAAGGAGAAGATATGGTGGAGAACCACGGCGGGATAATTCTCAGCAAAGATCCCCGGGGGCGTCTGTAGGGTGTGATGGGCTGTAATGCTGGGCAATCAGTGAGATGTGACAAGAGATAGCATAGAAAATGTGCAGCCCACCCAGACAGAGCCGCCCCGGGTCCCTCCCTAGGCTCTCCACCATTCATGATCCTGCCAGCCGCACCATTTATAGGGAAATATATGTACAGAAAAGCCCCTCATCCATCATCTTTACCGGTTTTATTTTATTTTTTTACAGCACCGATATTCCAGTAGACGAGATCATTGACTGGGATTATATGTGTTGCTCTACCCCCACAGGAGCCGCTGGTTACTGGTTCCCCCTATTCCTGCACAGCCAGGCAACACACATTTCCAACTTGCATCCGGACACAAGAAATCCACCCATGGGCTTGTTTTTTTTTTTTTTTTTATTGGGGGGAAACAACTTGGATAGGGTATAGGGAATTATGGGAGGTCCAACTTGACCTGAAGAACAACAGATGAGGACAAACTTCCTTCTCTATATACAATACAATGTAGCAGCGCTATAGAAACATAAAGTGAAAGTGAATAGTCCAAAAACCTTGAATGTGTGTATATTAAAACACACAAACAACATGAGTGATAACAATAAATGAAGAGTCCATAAATTGTACATAGATGTGGATTCTTGTGATATGACACCTCCTGAAAACAGTGCACCTCCACCACATAAAATGCGTACTTACCAGAGGGCAAGCTCTTAAGAGCCTGCGGATAAATACCCAGCCAGAGCCTTTGTCCAAAGAGACGTTGATTATCCACAGATAATAATTGGGAAGGAACTTGGACTAAGCACCAGACAACCAGGGAGACACGAGCATCAACCACCAGGGAAAGCGGTCAGGCGTTACCTAGAGATGCAAAGAGATACTTCATAGTGTAAAACGTACTAAAAGGATTTAATAGGTTTAAAAATATTGCACTTACAAAATTAAGATTCAAAACGATCATATAACAGAGCCGGCCAGCTAGTGAACACCTGTCCACTGAGTACAGCACGATGACGTCAGCATGTCAACCTCCCTACGCACGTTTCGTCACAATCTGACGTAGTCTCGGGGAACCCGAGATGAAGATGAAGATCCTGGACTCCGGAATCATCTCTATGGATCAGTGACAGGATCCTATATGGAGCTCTCAGTCCTTTAACCACTTAAAGAGGAGTTCCACCCAGGGGGGCCGTCAAAAAAAAAAAAAATTAAAAGTCAGCAGCTACAAATACTGCAGCTGCTGACTTTTAATTGGACACTCACCTGTCCCTGGGTCCAGCGATGCGGGGATCGAAGCCCCGCTCGTCCCCCCCCTCCGCTCGTCGGCGCCGGCATTTCAACTGTGGGCGCCGGGCTGTGGCTTCACAGCCTGGCACCCACTGCGCATGCGCGAGCGGCGCCGCGCGCCGTGATTGGCCGCTCAATCACCTGGGACCTGTAATGGGTCCCAGATGATTGACAGGAGGGAGGGAGCAGAGCGGAGCCCTTCCAGTGTCGAGGGGGAAGTGATGTCACCAGCCCAGGCAAAGGAACAGGCAGACTACGAGGGACCACCTAGCAACAGGCATTTAGAGGTAAGTGAAAAAAAAAAAAATATCCAAATTTTTTTTGTTTTTTTTTTTTAGAATTTTTCCAGGTATTTTTGTTTTTTGGGTGGAACCCCACTTTAAGGACCAGGCCTATTTTTCAAACTTCAAACTTGTTGTTTATAAGTTAAAATCAGGTTTTTTTTTTTGTTGGTTGTTGGTTAGAAACCCCCAAACATTATATATACTTTATGTCACACTGTATTTGCGCAGCGGTCTTTTGGAAAAAAATACACTTTTTTAATTAAAAGATAAGACAACAGTGACGTTAGCCCCATTTTTTTTATATTGTGAAAGATAATGTTACGCCGAGTAAATTGATGCCCAACATGTCACGCTTCAAAGTTGCGCCCGCTCGTGGAACGGTGACAAACTTTGACCCATAAAAATCCCCATAGGCGACGTTTAAAAAATGTCTACAGGTTACTAGTTTTGAGTTACAGTGGAGGTCTTTTGCTAGGAATATTGCTTTCGCTCTAACGATCGCGGCGATACCTCACATGTGTGGTTTGAACACCGTTTACATATGCGGGTGCGATGCAAACATTCCTTGTAATAGAATAAAAAGCATGACAGGTCCTCTTTAATGTGAGATCTGGGGTCAAAAAGACCTCACATCTCATATTTACACTAAAATGCAATTAAAAAAAAAAAGTCTTTTTTTTTTCGATAAAAAAAAAAAAAAGTCCCTTTAAGGCCGTTGGGCGGAAGTGACGCTTGACGATGTCGCTTCCGTCATCCAGTGGTATGGAGTTGAGTGGGGGCCATCTTTCCCTCACTCGACTTCCTGCCTCTCAGGATAAAGGACCGGATCGTCTCCGCTGCTACCGACGGTAAGCGGTGGAGACGACCAGAACGCAGCGGGAGGGGGGGGTGACCACCTCTCCCGCCGCCGAGACCACTTTTGTCTTAAAACAGACCACCCGCTGTTTCAGAAAATACCGCTATCACTAATACAGCTATCTGCTGCCATAACAACGGTATTCAACGTCAAAGTACCGACGTATAACGACGGCGGGCGGTCCGTAAGTAGTTAAAGAGGATCTTCACTCATTTTTTAAGCTTTCGCTCCGTGGCTTCTAAATATAGCACCGAGTGCTATATGGACATCAGTTTTTTTTTTTTTCCTACCTTAGGATAAGTGGCCCGGCCTGTCTTCGGTCCCTGCGGCTGTGGGCGGGGATTTTGCGGGTATTCGCTTCATTTCCTATGATCGCCGCACTGTCTCCTGGGATCTCATGTCATTCATCCCAGGAGTCAGTGCGGAGGTCCGCCGTGAAATCTTGCGTGATTTCAACAGACGTTGATGGCGCTACGATTTCTGTTTACTGCGCATGCGCGAGATCGGGGATAGAACGGGCGGTGCATGCTGGTCGATCAGCAGCACCGTATCCCGGAAGAGGATGCCTGTGGGCTTCACATGCCCACAGGCAAGATGAAAAAAAATATGTGGAGACAGTGAAACCCCGCTTTAAAGAATTAGCACAAAGTTGCAAACTGTATGCAGAAGTATCTTGCTTCCTCTGTAGAACTTCAACCAGTGCTGACGCTTGCAGATACTACCAGCCCACTTGGCTGTTTAACTACCAGCCCACCTGGCTGCTTTTGAAGAACTCCCCAGGACAAGGGACTGGGATTTATCACAACGATGTCTTTGGAAAGTGTGCTACATCTGGCAGTCCCCCCCCTTGTATGTCCCTGGGTGTGGTGAGGTACTCACATCGTCCTATTCTCCCCACTGCACCAGGCAATATTCCTGTCTAGACCTCCAACTGATAAGATCTTCCCATACCAACCCAGATGTCCAAAGGTATTGGAGATTCCTCTCAAAGGCCTCCTCCACTTTCTTTCCTCAGCTCCCAGCCTGAAGGCAGAGACGTCCCCCCCCCCCCCCAGCCCCGGGGTTCCCTCCCGGGCCACACAGCAGCAACCTCAGCACATTATCTTCCACCTGACTTCCCTGCTGGATATTTAAAGGCTGACCCAACCTCGCTGCCAGGCCCTCTGCCTGGGGATTGGCCGGATTCCCTCAAGTATGCAGATCAGGACCTCCTGGCCTCTGCCCACTAACTTCCAAAAGCTTCTCCAAGTTTCTAGATCCAGGGGGAGTCACCAGATACCAACCCTGTAGAGCCATCCAGCCTGACCTGCAGTAAACCAACCTAATTACAGACTCACACAGCTATAAGCTATTTAGTTATAAACTAAATTTACCTACATTAGTTGCACACTAGAGGGTGCTACAGATATTTTTCTGTTCAGTCACTCCTTATTCTCGAGATGCATAAAGTTCTGCAAGTTATAGAGAGGCGACCTGATGATCCTCTATTTTTTTGTGCACAAATATTCTATACACAGCCTCGAAGCTTGGGACGCCAAAGCATTGTGCACAGTTAACTATGAGCTTGACTTTCGAATCCAACTTCAGCCGACTTGAAAGGCCCTCTCCGTTTCTTGCCCCCTCCCCCTTTTTGAAGAACTCTTGTAAGCAGGAGCAGTTAGCTAGTCAGCCAGTAGGTGGCTCTGTTCCAAAATAGTGTCTGGTTACAGAAAATAATGTCAACAGGTGCTAGGTCCCTTTTAGTTGGAGCCTCCTGTAGTGATGTCATGGGTGAGTCAGTACCCACATGGCCAGGCTGGGAGGAGCTCTAGTGCAGTTGGGGCATGGCACCATCAGGCTAGCAAGTGGTGGCCCTGGAAAGGGCTGGAGGCCAGGGAGAAGTAGACCTGCACCCAGAAGACCTCCTGACCCTTATGGAGGTGGAGGCTAGGGCAGGTTGTAAAAGGCCTTTTAGGCCAGGCCAAGAGTTCCCTGAGTGATGCTGCTTCCTTGGAGGGCCCCAGGAGAGGTGTATCCATGGAGGAATTGACTGCAGAGATCCTATCCCAGTGAGTACTAATGACCCCGAGTGGACAGAGACTGCTTAGGGGAAGATGGCTTACTGGAAGTGCTTGCATGATGCTTTCACAAATGACTACTCCGGACCGTCCATTAAATGTGATTGACAAGGTATTGTCAAGTGACCCCGGATAGTATGTTGATGCGATGTGACTGTGCCATTTCCTGAGTACCATCGTTAAAATGTAGCAACCCTATCTTTGTGTGGACATTCCTTCCGTTGGGAATATAAAGGTTAACAACTGGGAATGTTGGGAGGAGGCCTCTGGCGCGAAGTAGGCAAAAGATGGTGGAGGGTTAAAGCCTCAGCAGGAGGGCCGTAGAAGAGCGGGCAGGTACTTGTGCTTTTGGTGCCTATTTACAGTCATTTGCAAGCCCCTCTTACGCCTCTGTTCTCCTTGTATTTTATACCTTTTTCCACGAGTCTTTGGACCAGTTGATTGACATCACAGGTCCTCTTACTCCTCTGCAACCTCTGGTGGTAGGTGGAATGTTGCATGGTGGTGGTGCCACCATAATGACCCCAGATCTGTGACAAGTAACCACTTGGTACTGACCTTGGCCTATTCCTCGACTACACTTCCACTTGATCCCAACCTGTGACCACTTGTTACTGACCTTGGTTTATTCCTTGACTACACTGCCACTTGATCCCAACCTGTGCCCACTTGGTACTGACCATCAACTTGTACATTGACTATTCTTCTGCTTGATCCCTACCTGCAACCACTTGTTACCGACCTTGGCTTATTGCTTGACTTGATCCCAGCCTGGGACCACTCATTACTGACCTTTGGCTTGTTCCTCAACTACACTTCCACTTAATCCCAACCTGCCATATCTGCTACTGGACTCCGGTTTGCTCACCTCCTGGTGGGGTGATCCTGAGGACCATGACCTGGTACTAAAACCTATCCCCACCATCAGACCCCGCACCATCCACCAGGGTGAGCTTCGTGTGTACTTATCCTGCTGGTTGGTGGGAGCCTCTCTAATGCTATAGCTTACTGGTCTCCGAGCCTGACCCCTGACCATGACAATCTCCTTGTCTTTAGTCATCTGTAACACCAGGTTTTCCGGAAATCAGATCGTATAGCCAATTCTGTGACCCTGGGACTGCGTATTTCCTTTACCTCCTCTTAGGAAACCAGGAATAAGCTGGTGATAAAAGACGAAACTCTACACAGTAGCCTGAGGTGTCGGTGTGTGTGAGGATCGGTACTTGTCCCGATACAACAACCTCAAGTGCGCAGCCATGGTGGACATGGATGGGGGAATCCCTGCAGCACTCAGGCTGTCAGCAGCCTCTCCAGGGCCCTGTCCCGATGACAGTGAGGTGTGAGGGACTCTGATCTTGTTCCTGCTCATGGCCTGATCCAGTGACAGGAATGTGCGGGAGGAGGCTTTTTCCTGGGGACCTGACACTCTGCGGGCTTGTCATGTCCCTATCCAATTCCTTCAGGGGAGGCCAAGTGGTTTCACCTCCAAATACCTTGTCACTCAACTAAGCTCTCTGAGTGTAATTCAAACCTTGGCCTCCCTTCTTGTACCCTCTAACCTTCTGTGTACAGATCCTCAGCTAACCCTTCACTGCCTCTATTTACTCACCCTCTTCTTGTAAACGCAACTGTCAGGTCCCTGTCATGTCAAAGAGGTTTACTGACCACTGCGACCCGGGAGAGAAAGCACAATAAGGGCCCACTCACACCATGGTGCACGCCGCGCCCTCACCGACATATGATTTGACATTGCACTTTACTGAAATGTGTTTTTAATGTGTTTTTTTCCAAGCTTTCACCATTTGCTGCAACGAGTTACAACGCATCACAACATGCCACATAAAAATGCGACTTGCCCTTTTTTTTTTTTCAGTGCCCACCAACGCGGTGAACTGACACTATATTAAATAGGGCCACTTGCCTTGTCCTTGTCTTGGGACTGCATTGGAAAACACAGTTCAACACTGAACTGAATGAGCCCTAATCGTTGTCTCTTATTTTTGTGTTTTTATCAGTTTTTATTTATAAAACTGAAATGAAATCAAACATCACTTTCAATTATGAACAAAAAAACGCATGAATCTTAAAAAAAAAAAATGTAAGATACAACGCATGTCCAACATACAGTCCCATAGAAAGTGTTAAATATTCCGTGTGTTTCTTCAATATAATAACTATGTGTGCCAATTCCACTGTGCCAACACCAAAAAGAAATAGTCCCCACTCACCAGAACAATTCCCCCCCCCCCCCTTACACAAGAAAGTCCTAAATCGGAACGAAAAAAAAAAGTATTGTATAAAATGGGCTTTTGGGCGTAACTTAACCCATGGTTCAGATAAAACAAATATATATACCATTCATTATTATAAAGATATATTTTTTTATTTATTAATATATATAGTGTTCATAAAAGAGAAACAAAACAAAGGGGCAACTAAAGCCCAAATATATGTAGAGAGCATATCACACATAAATGTGCAGCTCTAAATGAGGACGGTCACTGTAAATGAGGCCGTATATACTAAAGTTAAAAATTGAGCATTATTGTTTTACACTCATAATGACACATGTGCAAACACATAAGTGAATAAACTGAATAAAGTCCACAACATGATGCAAAATAAAATAAAATAAATCCACAGATGATATCTCTTTAGACGAAACGCGTCGGTCCAAGCCTTGCTGATGCCATTGCGTTAATGGCATCAGCACGTGTCATAATGACACATGTGCAAACACATAAGTGAATAAACTGAATACAGTCCACAATGTGATGCAAAATAAAATAAATCCACAGATGATGTCTCTTTAGATGAAACGCGTCGGAATGAGCCTTGCTGATGCCATTGTGTTAAACTACAAATCTATTTTACAAGCACTTTTTTATCTGCTCAAAATGTGAGTGTTCCCAAATTTTTAATAAATATTCTTTGTTATATAGATTTACACTATGTGGAACTTTGTTTCATTTTTGGTTGCGTCTTGTGAGCATATGAGAAAGATTCGGCCAACCTCCCTTTGTGCTTTCCTTCTCCATCGGGAACCATCTGAAGGACAGCGCTTTTACCATTCACTCATGCCATTATTTGCAGACGTGGAAGTCCCTGTCTACCGGTGTGTCTTCACCAAAAGCCTTGACGACTCATTGGGCATATGCCTTGTTGAGTCCAAAAGCTCTGGTAAGCCTTCCTTATGTTGGTGGTGGCTTTCTTCCATTATCCACTCTTCGCACCTGTCCTTCCATTGATGCCCCAAAGAGGTTATTGACTCACCTGGATTACCATTGTACCCTAGTTGTCATTTCTATTTGCAATTGTCTCTTGCTGTGTCTGGTGTCAGGGCTGGGCTCGGCCCTTCCTTCTCAGAGCTGGCCACTCAGCTGTCAGCTAATTGCCAGCTCCCATCTCTCTCCACAAGTACTCAGCTGTTGATGATATCCTGCTCGTCAGTCCTGCCTTCTTAAGCTGTTCAGCCCAGAGGAGCTCTACCTTTGCCTTGGTCAACATCACAGAAACTATCTCCTGCGATCCTGTTTAAAAGACTTGCTTTGCTGACATCCCTTCTGGCTTCAGATCCTGCTTGCTGTTCCACTACATTGATCCCTGACTTCTGGCTTGGCTGACTATCCGTTCCGGTTACTGAACTCTGGCTATGTTTTGACTACGTTTGTTCTTTTTACTTTTATTATTAAACAAGTGTGATTTAGTACTTCTGTCTCGGTCTGATTTAATGGTTTCTGACAGCTGGCCGCTATCTTATGTTTAAGGTGACAACGCGGTATTTTCCACTTTTCGCACATCACACAGATATCAAATATGGTATCACATGGCTTGTACGGGATCTGCCAACATGTTTCACGGTCATTGTCGCTTCTTCAAGGCTTAATCCTCCATATGTGGATCACAAAATATCTGGTATATGTACAAACAAGACATAATTAATCATTCCATATTAACATACAATTGGTATTTTGGACAGTGATTTTATCTAAGAGAAATTCCCAAAGCATGGCCTGTTGGGGGTACTTGAGGAGGACTAAGGTTGAGAACCACTGGTCTAGGCGAATTACGTACGTTGAGGGGAGGGGCAGCCCTTTTTTCCCCAAATAAAGGTACATTTTGAAAAAAATACCCAATTGATGAAGAGCATGGGAGGTGGAGAGGGGGGAGGTTCATATAGAGGTTGAAGGTCCACTTGAACCTTTTAGTGAAACAAAAATAGGAGAAAACTACAATGACAACTTTTTTTTTTTTTTTTTTAACCAGTAACATCTCATACTAATTACAAATTTGCATTACTACATAGATTAGAGCGGAGCTTTCATGTCCAATAAGGCTGACACTCTTTTCCAGGCCTCATCGCTGTAGAAGATGTAGAGCCGAGGCCTTGTGGCGTGATATTAAACACATTCTGCCAGTTCCACCCCCTCTTCCTCCTGATGGAGACAAAAACCAGGCCGCTCTGGCCTACAGAACCCACCGTAACACCAGCCTGGGGTCTGCGTTTCAGATGTTAAACATTCCCAGGGCTGGGTCAGATCTCTCAATAGGCCACCATTGTTTGAAGTTTCCATTAAAGGCAAGTGCTTCCCACAAGGGCGTATCCAGAGCCGGACTTGAAAGGTTGCTGCTCCCCCCCCCCCTCCTGCTATATTATACTAATTGCCTAGTTTCACCTTTATTTGTTGTCGTTAGGTTTTTATGAGTATCCCAGCAGGATGTCGTGCTTACTGTACTCTATGGCTCTCCTTTCATTCTATTCAGCCAGGAACTGCATTGAAATGCTCGCAGACATGCTCTGGGCAAGTGGCAATAACAAGGTGATTCCTAATTCTGACATTTTGTGGCTAAGAAGGAATGTCCGGGCAAAGGGTGGATTTTACGAGTGATATTGTGGAAAAGCGTGCTACAAGGCAGTAGTTACATTTTGCAGCTTTATAGATTATAGTCTTGGATCTGTGTGTTAGGGGTGCTGATAGGGGGGGCTCCATGGCGTACCTATTACTTTTGCAGAATTAAGGCATCTGTTTTGGTGCGTAAACGGTCCTACACACAAGCAGTCAGTGCCTAGCATGCCCAGTGCTCATTAAGGTCCCAGTGTCGGTCTCCAATGATTGTTGAAATAAAAGTAGTAGCCTCAATGTAACACACAGTCTGATGCCTAGGTTGGGAACTATAGCTGGCTGAAGTTTCTTGTGCCCTAGTTCCTATAAGACAAGCAGGCCTAGATGTACTTGGTTGCCCCCAGGTCTTTAAAAGCTACATTACAATTCTTGGCCAGACTGCTCCAGGACTGAGCAAGACAAGAAAAGGTACCTGTGGCACCTAGGTCGGGAGCTATAACTGGCTGATGTTTCTTCTGCCTTTAGCAGCCATTGTTCGTACAAGGCAAGCAGGCCTAACAGTACTTGGGTGCCCCCAGGTCTTAAAACACAATGCTATAGTTTTTGCCCAGACGGCACCAGGATGAAGCAAGACAAGAAAAGGTACCTGTAGCACCTAGGTAGGGAACTATAGGTGGCTGATGTTTCTTCTGCCTTTAGCAGCCCTTGTTCCTATAGGGCAAGCAGGCCTAGAGGTACTAGGTTGCCTCAAGGTCTTACAAAGCAATGATATGGTTTTTGGACAGAAACCCCCGGGACTGAGCAAGACAAGGAAAGGTAGCTGTAGCACCTAGGTCAGGAACTATAGCTAGCTGATGTTTCTACTGCCTTTAGCAGCCCTCGTTCCTTTAAGGCAAGCAGGCCTAGCAGTCTTAAAATGCAATGCTATAGTTCTTGGCAAGAGGGCACCGGGTCTGAGTGAGACAAGGAAAGGTACCTGTAGCACCTAGGTCAGGAACTATAGCTGGCTGATGTTCCTTCTGCCTTTAGCAGCCCTCGTTCCTTTAAGGCAAGCAGGCCTAATGGTACCCGGTATTAAAACATAAGATTATGCTGGTTTTGGTGTTCTGTCTGGGCAGTCTCCAAATAAAATTTCTTGTAGATGATACCAGCTGTGTGCTACCCTCCTTTCCAACTGGAATAGAATTGTAGTATTCTCATAATAATTAAGTAGATATCCAGACCAACCCAACTCCCCTTACATCAGATGTGAAGAGCCCCCCCCCCACCACCACCACCATCAGAAGTCAATAGTCCTCCACCCTCTCTCTATCACAGGGCACCCCACTTACCTTGTGGAAGAAGCTGGGGGTGGAGCTGGGAAGCAGAAAGTGCAGGGTCTGGAGGAGGACCAGAGGAGGGCTGGAATCAGCTGCCAAAGTCTACTGAATGCTGAGACCAGAGGGGGTGGAGACGAGGGAGTGTTGCGGCTGCACAGAAAGGAGCGGGATCTGGTGGAGGAGTTCTGTCCTTTTTGCTACTGACTGCTAAGACAGGGAAGGGGCAGAGAGCAGCCTCTCTGCAGCTGCACAGAGAAGCGCAGGGTCTGGTGGAGGAGTTATCTCCTCCTCTCTGCTTCTGACTGCCGAGACAAGGTGGGGGTGGAGACGAGGGGGTGTTGCGGCTGCACAGAAAGGAGCAGGATCTGGCGGAGGAGTTCTGCCCTCCTCTCTGATACTGACTGCTAAGACAGGGAAAGGGGCAGCGAGCAGCCTCTCTGCGTCTGCACAGAGTAGCGCAGGGTCTGGTGGAGGAGTTGTCTCCTTCTCTCTGCTGCCGACTGCTGAGACATGGTGGGGGTGGAGACGAGGGAGGTACTGCAGCTGCAGGGGAGGTGCGAGGGCCACACGAAACAGCATAGAGAGCCTGGATTTGGCCCCCAAGCCTCATGTTTGACACATATGATATACACTGTCCTTTAGCCTTACAAAATATATGGATATGGGACTTGACTTGAGTCTCAAATGTGCTCTCGCCAAGCCTTCCATTGTCAACGCTGAATGCAGATACAAGGCAAAGAGCCACCTAAAGGCAGCGCCTCCCATCTCCAAGACTTCATCCTTTCGAAGTTCTTGTGGACACCTATATTGTGACTACACACTTCTCACCGCAAAACCTAATCTTTTCGAGATTGAAATTCTTGATACATGAAGTACGAGAACCGTGATCTCTTCATCTCAGATTATTTTTGCGGCTGTTTTTTTTTCTGTGATAAATGTCTTCACATGCATGTTGTGTAATTCACAGAAGGCACGTATAAATTGAAATAGGGATTAGAAGAAGAAAGAAAAGAAATAAAAGAATGTTAAAGGATTTATGAGACTCTTAAGCGAGGCGCTATGGCTGATTTATAACAGCTCACGGGTAGAATGGGCCACCCAGGGTATGTGCCAAGCAGAGAACTTCGAGAGCCTACAAATGAGCGTTTATAGTTGGGTGATGCAAGCTGGTGGGCCTGAAAGGCCTGTGAAGAAAAAGGCAATATTTTATACGCTATATCCTTTTGGGTGGGGATTTTCGTTTCCCTATGGGCAAAGCTTGCTCTGGTATGGTGCGAACACGAAAATTGCAAGAACGCCGCCCTGCTGCGGTTTATTGGGCCACGGGTTCTTTTATGGTGTTTGAAAAGCATTTAATGATTTAGTCGGAGAAACCTTCTATGTGTGTTTTTATCACTGCAGTCCTCGTAGATATCGTCATATAAAAATAAAGAGTCATAAAGAGTCTGATGCACATGAAGTGTAAACTCTACAACTGACTTCTCTTATTTGATCCTTCTGGCCTTTCGAAGAAAGCGTTTTCTGCAGCTCCAAAGAAGAAAGGGGGAGCCGCCTGCGGGCAGAGGGCAGGGGGGGGGAGCTGATAACGGACCTTCCTCCATGTTCCCCAATAACTCGTTGGGTCATATAAGAGGGTTCCCCCTGGGGTAGGTTCTTCTGGGCTATGCTAGGCTCCTGTAACAGGATCACTCTACTTCATACACATGCGGTACCTTCTACTTCTTGTGCCATTTTCACCAATGGCCTCCGACAAGGCTGAGGTTGCTGTCAGGGAATACTTGACTTTAAGACGGGGCCTCCTAACACTTAGAGATATACACTCAACGGCCACTTTATTAGGTACACCTGTTCTGATTGCTTGGTAACGCAAATTCCTAATCGGCCAATCATATGGCATCTAGACATGGTGAAGATGACCTACTGAGGTTCAAATCGAGCATCAGAATGGGTAAGAAAGGGGACTGAAGTGACTTTGAACGTGGCTTGGTTGTTGGTGGCGGACGGGCTGGTCTGAGTTTTTCTGGGATTTTTACACACACCCATCTCAGAATGGTGGAAAAAAGGAGAAAATATCCAGTGAGCGGCAGTTGTGTGGAGGAAAATGCCTTGTTGGCACAGGATCACCAAAATTGGACAATAGAAGATTGGAAAAATGTTGCCTGGGCTGATGAGTCTGGATTTCAGCTGCGACATTCAGATGGTGGGGTCAGAATTTGGCGCATGGATCCATCCTGCCTTGTATCACCGGTTCAGGCTGGTGGTGGGGGTGTAATGGTGTGGGGGATGGGGTATCACCGGTTCAGGCTGGTGGTGGGGGTGTAATGGTGTGGGGGATGGGATATCACCGGTTCAGGCTGGTGGTGGGGGTGTAATGGTGTGGGGGATGGGATATCACCGGTTCAGGCTGGTGGTGGAGGTGTAATGGTGTGGGGGATGGGATATCACCGGTTCAGGCTGGTGGTGGGGGGTGTAATGGTGTGGGGGATGGGGTATCACCGGTTCAGGCTGGTGGTGGGGGTGTAATGGTGTGGGGGATGGGGTATCACCGGTTCAGGCTGGTGGTGGGGGTGTAATGGTGTGGGGGATGGTGTATCACCGGTTCAGGCTGGTGGTGGGGGTGTAATGGTGTGGGGGATGGGGTATCACCGGTTCAGGCTGGTGGTGGGGGGTGTAATGGTGTGGGGGATGGGGTATCACCGGTTCAGGCTGGTGGTGGGGAGTGTAATGGTGTGGGGGATGGGGTATCACCGGTTCAGGCTGGTGGTGGGGGTGTAATGGTGTGGGGGATGGGATATCACCGGTTCAGGCTGGTGGTGGGGGGTGTAATGGTGTGGGGGATGGGGTATCACCGGTTCAGGCTGGTGGTGGGGGTGTAATGGTGTGGGGGATGGGGTATCACCGGTTCAGGCTGGTGGTGGGGGGTGTAATGGTGTGGGGGATGGGGTATCACCGGTTCAGGCTGGTGGTGGGGGTGTAATGGTGTGGGGGATATTTTCTTGGCACACTTTGGGCCCCTTAGTACCAATTGATCATGGTTTAATCACCACGGCCTACCTGAGTATTGTTGTTGACCATGTCCATCCCTTTATGACTGCAGTGTCCCCATCTTCTGATGGCTCCTTCCAGCAGGATAATGCACCATGTCACAAAGCTCCAATCATCTCACCACTGGACAATGAGGTCACTGTCCTCCAATGGCCTCCACACTCACCACATCTCATCCAATAGAGCACCTTTGGGATGTGGTAGAACAGGAGATTGGCATCATGGATGAGCAGCCGACAAATCTGCAGCAGCTGTGTGATGTTATCAGGTCACTATGGAGGAAAATCTCTGAGGAACGTTTCCAACACCTTGTTGTATCTATGCCACCAAGAATGAAGGCAAAAGGAGGTCCTACCCAGTACTAGCAAGGGGGACCTAATAAAGGGGGTCCAACCCGGGACTAGTAAGGGGGACCTAATAAAGGGGGCCCAACCCGGGACTAGCAAGGGGGACCTAATACAGTGGCCGGGGAATGTATACATACACCATGTAGATCTGCACTTTAACTGTTCCCCAGTTCACTTTTGGGTCTCCGTGGAAATCTACCTCTCTCCACTGTAAATGGCAATTAGGTGGGTCATGCCAAACATTGACCACTGCCACCTGCCCACTGTTTTCCCACTACCGGTCTTGGTAGCAGCATGGAACCCCACCATGCACATAGCGTGGGATCCATCATGCACTTGACTTTAACTTTTGAACTTCCATACCTATGTACAGGGTGAGGACCTCTGCAGTGCAACTCTGCTCTGGTTGCTGTGGGAGACGGAATGCGGCACAGGGAGTGCCGACAACATCTCCCACGGTGGCTAGAGGCAGTTCCGATTATAATAGGTACACATTTCTGACTTGCTAACTGTACCTTCGTTGCTCATGGCAACCACATGTATAAATTGCACTCGGATGACGGGTTTACATGCTGACTTTTCATACCCCAGGTGCTAGCAATCCAAACCGAATACTCAGTGCAGTTATGTGCCGGTTACTTGCAATGCACCCCTTTCCAAGGACTTCAGACCAAATAGTGCAAAGTTTCAAAAAATTACTGTATACAACGCAGAACAGTCCATACAAAGTCCAAAGATCAACCCAGAATAGTCATTTTCCTAAATCCCAAATCCTAATTTAGGTTTAAGTGCTGCACCTGCATACCTGCAAAGGGAAGGTTCATGTACATTCAGGTCCAACAGTGGCTTCCCCAGTGGCTGGTGTCTTCAGGGCGAACCCCAGGTTAGGTAGCTCTCACATCTTTCAGGTTCCTAGGTGACCATATACCCTTCATGTGAGACACGGCTGATGGACCAGCCGCAAAGGCTCTTAAACTCCTCTAGGGGAACTTCAGGGAACCTCCTTCTTCCTCCAGGGGCTGTCTGGCTCCAGACCACTGTCCTTTTTTATATTCACAGGAGCACTGGGTCGGACCCAAAGATTCCGCCAAACGAAAAACCTGGGAACTAAGTTAACCCCATCCTCCCGTCCAGGGCAGAACCTAACTAGCTAGTTCTAGCGCACCACAGATCTCAGTAAAGAACCGATGATGAGGCTCTTTACCCATGTGATCAGCTGTGTCCAATCACAGCTGACCACATGTAAACATGGAAATAACAGCGTGTGAGAAGAGGAGAGACGATCAGCAACATTTCCTCAAATGCAGCCCCAATAGATTATCAGTGCAGCCCCAATAGTTCCCAGCAGTGATGCTAATCAGTGCCCATCAGTGATGCCAGTCAGTGCTGCCTTTCAGAGGCCATCAGTGCCTGCTCATCAGTGCCGCCCATCAGTGCCCATAAGTGCCGCCTATCAGAGCCCATCAGTATCACATATTAGTGTCCATCAGTGCCACCCATCAGTTCCCATCAGTGCTGCCTATCCGTGCCCATCGGTATTACATATCAGTGCCCATCAGTGCTGCATATTAGTGCCTCCTCATCAGTGCCACCTCATCAGTGCTCTTCAGTGCCCATCGATTCCCATCAGTGCCGCCCATCAGTGCCGACTCATCAGTGCCCATCAGTGCCGCCTATCATTGCCACCTCATCAGTGCTGCCCATCAGTACCACATATCAGTGCCCATCAGTGCCACCTATCAGTGCTGCATATTAGTGCCACCTCATCAGTGCTCTTCAGTGTTCATTGGTGCCTATCAGTGCCGTCCCATCAGTGCCCCTCAGTGCTGCCTCATCAGTGCCCATCAGTCCAGCCTCATCAGTGCCCATCAGTCCAGCCTCATCAGTGCCCATCAGTCCAGCCTATCAGTGCCCATCAGTGAAGAAGAAAAATTACTTATTTACAAAATTGTATAACAGAAACTAACGTTTCTTTTCAAAATGTTCTGTCTTTAAAAGAAATTAAAAGAAATAAAAAAAAAAAAAAAACCAGCAGTGATTAAATACCACCAAAAGAAAGCTCTATCTGTCTCAAAAAAATGATAAAAATGTCATATGTGTACAGTGTTACATGACCGCGCAATTGTCGATCAACGTTTGACAGCGCTGAAAGCTGAAAATTGGCCTGGGCAGGAGGGGGGGGGGGGGGGGGGGTGAAAGTGCCCGGTAGGCAAGTGTTTAACTTATGGCTCAGCAGTTGGGGGGGGGGGGGGGTGGTGTCTAGTTTTACCACCCCTCGCTCCCCCGTGTAATCGAGGCTTTACTGTATAAGGCATTTAGGAGATTTTGTGTTCAGTTCAGGAATCAATAGTAACAAATGTGACATTAGGTGACTACGATGTCTGATGTGTCGCTGTAGGTGCTTATTCTTGGCTCATTATCATTTTTGCTCTCGCCATCACCTTATTGAATCGGCCCGCCAGACCCCAACACAACAATTGTAAAGAACTACAAAAGAGAACGGCGTACTTTTTTGGCTTTTTTTTCCTTGAGTCATCTCATAAATATAGACCGGTGTCTCCAAGGAGCAGGCATCCTTGATAACCATATGTTATATTTCCTACGCCGCACCTGTTCCTCCCGCATCACGGCGCTCCCGCCATAAAAAGAGAACATTTCGGAGCTTAAAAAGAGGCAGAATTTGATTTTAAATTGTGTCATCGCTATGATAAAAAGATATTTATGTGCAAATACAGTTGACATAAAGCACACGAGTACTCATCAAGCCTTCACAATAGACTGGGTTCCTGCTTTGATGTGGGCGAAGCTTCGCCATGTTCCTGATAATTCATGAAGAAAATGGGATTTAAAAAATATAATGCGACTCCAAAAACAGCCTGGTACTTGTGTGGGCTTTTGTTTGTACCTCATGGGTGTCACTTACTTTTTCCTCAGGTGCGTACCACCAGTGAAGCTTTATGTGCCAGCTACAACCCAACAGGAAAAGGAGTGTGGTCTAGCACTATGAGAGGGATTTACATTGACGCTGGAATAATAATGAAACATTGTCATTTCATTTTTGTTCTGACATTGATTTAAAGTACCAATGCAAGGTAAAAGAAACCTTGAAAACATGAACTGTTGGGGATACATAAAGACTGAGGTTGGTAACCACTGCTGTATATTAAGCCATGGCTGCCATATTGCATCCAGGGCTTAATGTAGAGCAGTGGTTCCCAATCTCGGCCTTCAAGTAAGCTCCAATATTGCATCCAGGGCTTAATGTAGAGCAGTGGTTCCCAACCTCGGTCTTCAAGTAAGCTCCAATATTGCATCCAGGGCTTAATGTAGAGCAGTGGTTCCCAATCTTGGTCTTCATGTAAGCTCCAATATTGCACCAGGGCTTAATGTAGAGCAGTGGTTCCCAACCTTGGTTTTCAAGTAAGCTCCAATATTGCATCCAGGGCTTAATGTAGAGCAGTGGTTCCCAACCTCGCTCTTCAAGTAAGCTCCAATATGGCAGCTTTGGTTGGGAAGCACTGATCTACATTAAGCCCTGGCTGCCATATTGGAGGCCACTTGAAAACTGGAGCCCAATTAAAGACCAAGGTTGGAAATTACTGCTTTACATGATGCCCTGGCTGCCATATTACATCCAGGGCTTAATGTAGAGCAGTGGTTCCCAATCTCGGTCTTCAAGTAAGTTCCAATATTGCATCCAGGGCTTAATGTAGAGCAGTGGTTCCCAACCTCGCTCTTCAAGTAAGCTCCAATATGGCAGCTTTGGTTGGGAAGCACTGATCTACATTAAGCCCTGGCTGCCATATTGGAGGCCACTTGAAAACTGGAGCCCAATTAAAAACCAAGGTTAGGAATTACTGCTTTACATGATGCCCTGGCTGCAATATTGCATCCAGGGCTTAATGTAGAGCAGTGGTTCCCAATCTCGGTCTTCAAGTAAGTTCCAATATTGCATCCAGGGCTTAATGTAGAGCAGTGGTTCCCAACCTCGGTCTTTAAGTAAGCTCCAATATGGCAGCTTTGGTTGGGAAGCACCGCTCTACATTAAGCCCTGGCTGCCATATTGGAGCCCACTTGAAGACTGGAGCCCACTTTGGAGCCCATTTAAAGACCAAGGTTGGGAATTACTGCTTTACATGATGCCCTGGCTGTCAAGTTGCATGCAGGACTTAATGTAGAGCAAAGGTTCCCAACCTCGGTCTTCAAGTAGGCTCCAAGGTGGCAGCTTTGGTTGAGAACCACTGCTCTACATTAAGCCCCGGTTTCCATATTGGAGCCCACTAGAAGACTGAGGCTGGGAACCACTACTTTATATGAAACCCTGGCTGCCATATTGGAGCCAACTAGAAGACCACGGTGAGACACTGGGGACAGAGACTGAAGACATACAGTATTACATAAGACTGCTAGAAATCACTGCTATAATTGGGCAAATGGGGAGACAGATTAGTGTCGGCAATAATCCCAAGGGCAGTAGAAAAAGTGCCACAGGTTGGTCACCAGGGTCATAGATGGTCAAAATAGTATAAATAGTATAAACATATCTTTGAAATGCAAACAATCTGGCACTTTCCTGACGTTTGATCTATTTGAACATTGATTTAATGTTGTATTGGTTGACAGGTCCTCCTCCATCTTTCCCTCTTTTGTAATTATTTAGTGTACAGTGCATCCGGAAAGTATTTAAGGTGCTTCACTTTTTCCACATTTTGTTATGTTACAGCCTCTTTCCAAAATGGATTAAATTACTTATTTTCCTCAAAATTCTACAAACAATCCCCCATAATGACAACGTGAAAGAAGTTTGTTTGAAATCTTTGCAAATTTATTAAAAATAAGAAAGGAAAAAATCCTATGTACATAAGTATCACAGACTCCTCCCATGTACATAAGTATCACAAATTTCTCCCATTTACATAAGTGTCACAGACTCCTCCCATGTACATAAGTATCACAGACTCCTCCCATGTACATAAGTATCACAGACTCCTCCCATGTACATAAGTATCACAGACTCCTCCCATGTACATAAGTATCACAGGCTCCTCCCATGTACATAAGTATCACAGACTCCTCCCATGTACATAAGTATCACAAATTTCTCCCATTTACATAAGTGTCACAGACTCCTCCCATGTACATAAGTATCACAGACTCCTCCCATGTAAATAAGTATCACAGACTCCTCCCATGTACATAAGTATCACAGCCTACTCCCATGTACATAAGTATCACAGACTCCTCCCATGTACATAAGTATCACAGGCTCCTCCCATGTACATAAGTATCACAGACTCCTCCCATGTACAGAAGTATCACAGCCTACTCCCATGTACATAAGTATCACAGACTCCTCCCATGTACAGAAGTATCACAGACTCCTCCCATGTACATAAGTATCACAGACTCCTCCCATGTACAGAAGTATCACAGGCTCCTCCCATGTACATAAGTATCACAGCCTTTGCCATGACACTCAGAATTGAGCTCAGGTTCCTCCTGTTTCCACTGATCATCCTTGAGATGTTTCTACAACTTGATTGGAGTCAACCTGTGGTAAATTCAGTTGATGGGACAGGATTTGGAAAGGCACACACCTGTCTATAGAAGGTCCCACAGGTAACAGTGCATGTCAGAGCACAAACCAAGCCATGAAGTCCAAGGAATTATCTGTAGACCTCAGAGACAGGATTGTATGGAGGCACAGATCGGGGGAAGGGTACAGAAACATTTCTGCAGCATTGAAGGTCCCAATGAGCGCAGTGGCCTCCATCATCTGTAAATAGAAGAAGTTTGAAACCACCAGGACTCTTCCTAGAGCGGGCTGCCCAGCCACACACGTGCGCATCGCATTGCGTGCACGAGCAGGAGCGCACAACTAGCCACAATTGGCACCAGACAGCCTATTTAAAGGATGCCCTGACTTCCAAAAAGTGCTGACTGGTCTTCAGCTGTGTCCTGATATTCTGAACCCTGTTAAATCTGGCTTGATTCCTGTTGCTGAACCTTGGCTTTCCTTGACCCTGCTTTTGGACTCTGATTATTCTGATTACTGGTTCCTGATCCTGGCTTCCCATCTGACCTTGTTTCTGCTTATGCCTTGCTACCTCGCTGCCCGCCTGTTACCGAACCCGGCTAGCCTTGTGACCTTGCTCCTGTCTCCTTTTTTGGCTCAACGCTGTCTCTGAGTGCCTGTGCTGGCCGTCCATCTTCTCAGCTTCCCTGGGTCCAGCTCCTTGCCGGATGCTCTGCCTGCACCTCCAAGCCTACAACTCTACTTACAAGTTCTGCACGCAACACTTACAGGCACTCGTGTTCCTCCTGACCCTAGCCTCCATCTGTTCCACCTCCAGTGGGGCTTGGGTTGGAGATACAAGAGAGGCCGACCTCATCATTTCAGACTCCTACCAGGTACGTGACAGGAACAGGGAGACTAATCAGGATCGAGGGAAAGATGAATGCAGCAGTGTACAGAGACATCCTTGATGAACACCTGCTCCAGAGCGCTCCACAGCCAAGATAACAAAGAAATGGCTACGGGACAACCCTGTGAATGTCCTTGTGTGGCCCAGCCAGAACCCAGACTTGAACCTGATTGAACATCTCTGGGGAGATCTGAAAATGGCTGTGCACCGACGCTCCCCATCCAACCTGATGGAGCTTGAGAGGTCCCGCAAAGAAGAATGGGAGAAACTGCCCAAAAATAGGTGTGCAAAGCTTGTAGCATCATACTCAAAAAGACTTGAGGCTGTAATTGGTGCCAAAGGGGCTTCACCAAAGTATTGAGCAAAGCCTGTGATACTTATGTACATGGGAGGAGCCTGTGATACTTATGTACATAGGAGGAGCCTGTGATACTTATGTACATGGGAGGAGCCTGTGATACTTATGTACATGGGAGGAGCCTATGATACCTATGTACATGGGAGGAGCCTGAGATACATATGTATATGGGAGGAGCCTGTGATACTTATGTACATGGGGGGAGCCTGTGATACCTATGTACATGGGATGAGCCTGAGATAACTATGTACATGGGAGGAGCCTGAGATACTTATGTACATGGGAGGAGTCTGTGATACTTATGTACATGGGAGGAGCCTGAGATACATATGTATATGGGAGGAGCCTGTGATACTTATGTACATGGGGGGAGCCTGTGATACCTATGTACATGGGATGAGCCTGAGATAACTATGTACATGGGAGGAGCCTGAGATACTTATGTACATGGGAGGAGCCTGTGATACTTATGTACATGGGAGGAGCCTGTGATACTTATGTACATGGGAGGAGCCTGTGATACTTATGTACATGGGAGGAGTCTGTGATAATTCCTTACTTCACCCCCCACTGCCCCCACCCACCAACTTGCTTACCGCTCAACAGATTGCCAACCATTTCAATAGCAAAATCTACACAATTCGCAAGGAGATATCCAGCATTCAAATTCCTCCCCTACCCAACACATCTGGTCCAACACCACACTCAATACTCTCCTCCTTCTGCCCAGTTACCACAGATGAAGTTGATAAACTCCTCTCCATGGCCCACTTCACTACCTGTCCCCTGGACCCTGTCCCCTCTCAATTACTGCGACCACCTTCCCACTCTATCCTCAACTCCCTAACCCACATCTCCAACCTCTCCCTCTCCTCCGGCACTTTTCCTTCCCCGCTCAAACATGCACTGGTTATCCCCATACTCAAAAAACCCTCACTAGACCCCACCTGTTTGAATAACTTAAGACCCATCTCCCTGCTCTTGTTTGCCTCCAAGCTCATCGAACGCCTTATCCATGACCGAATGAGTTGCTACCTCACGGACAACAACCTTCTCGACCACCTACAGTCTGGCTTCCGCCCACAACATTCTACTGAAACTGCCCTACTAAAACTCACCAATGACCTAATAACTGCCAAAACCAATGGGCACTACTCCATACTCATACTTTTATAGACCTCTCTGCTGCCTTTGACACAGTTGACCATCTGCTCCTCCTCAGCAAATTACACTCCCTTGGCCTCCGTGATTCTGCATTATCCTGGTTCTCCTCCTACCTATCTCAGCGCACTTTCAGTGTCACTTACAACTCCATCTCCTCCACTCCCCTTCCTCTTTCTGTTGGGGTACCCCAAGGCTCCGTCCTTGGGCCTCTCCTATTCTCACTCTATACCTCTTCCCTGGGCCAGTTGATAACCTCCCATGGCTTCCAATACCACCTCTACAGCGATGACACCCAGATCTATCTCTCCACTCCTCAACTCACCCCCCTCGATCTCCTCACGGATCTCAAACTTACTGAATGACATATCGGTATGGATGTCACACCACTTCCTCAAACTCAATCTTTCTAAAACTGAGCTTGTTATATTTCCTCCTTCCCGGTCCCCCTCCTGTGACTTCACCATTAATTTCAACAACACAACCATTGGTCCCTCCACACATGGCAGGGTGTTGGGTGTAATCCTTGACTCTGACCTCTCCTTCAGCCCCCATATCCAATCACTGGCTAAATCCTGCCGCCTTAACCTCCGCAACATCTCCAGAATTCGACCCTTCCTGACTAATGACACCACAAAGGAAATTATTCACTCCCTGATTATTTCTCACCTTGACTACTGCAACTCTCTCCTTAATGGCCTACCCTTAAGCAGGCTCCTCCCCCCTTCAGTCTATTATGAATGCTGCTGCTAGACTAATACACCTCACTAATCGATCCGTGACTGCTGCTTCTCTCTGCCAATCCCTTCACTGGCTTCCCCTACCCCACCGTGTAAATTAAAAATGCTAACCACAACATACAAGGCCATTCACAACATCGCCCCCATCTACATCACCAACCTCATCTGCAGATATCGCCCAAATCGTCCCCTCTGCTCCTCCCAGGACCTGCTGCTCTCTATCTCCCTTGTTACCTCCTCCCATGCTCGCCTTCAGGACTTCTCCAGAGCCTCTCCCATCCTCTGGAACTCCCTGCCCTGGTATATCTGATCAGCCCCTAACCTGTCAACCTTTAGGTGATCCCTGAAAACTCACTTATTCAGGGAAGCCTATCCCACACCCACCTAACAATTGTCCTCCAGCCACCCCCATCAAATCATTCCCCACATCTATTACCTTTTGTACCACCACCTCCTCCCTTTAGAATGTAAGCTCTACGAGCCGGGCCCTCCTGTCCCTTCTGTATTGTACTGTAATTGTGCCGTCCCCCCACTACATTGTAAAGTGCTGCGTAAACTCTTGGCGCTATACAAATCGTGTATAATAATAATAATAATACATGGGAGGAGTCTATGATACTTATGTACATGGGAGGAGCCTGTGATACTTATGTACATGGGAGGAGTCTGTGATACTCATGTACATGGGAGGAGCCTGTGATACTTATGTACATGGGAGGAGCCTGTGATACTTATGTACATGGGAGGAGCCTGTGATACTTATGTACATGGGAGGAGTCTGTGATACTTATGTACATGGGAGGAGCCTGCGATACTCATGTACATGGGAGGAGCCTGTGATACTTATGTACATGGGAGGAGTCTGTGATACTTATGTACATGGGAGGAGTCTGTGATACTTATGTACATGGGAGGAGTCTGTGATACTTATGTACATGGGAGGAGCCTGTGATGCTTATGTACATGGGAGGAGTCTGTGATAAATATGTACATGGGAGGAGTCTGTGATACTTATGTACATGGTAGTTTTTTTTTTTAAATAAATTTGCAACAAACTTCTTTCACATAATGATTATGGGGGGATTGTTTGTAGAATTTTGAGGAAAATAGTGAATTTAATTCATTTTGGAATAAGGCTGTAACATAACAAAATGTGGAAGAAGTGAAGCTCTGTGAATACTTTCCGGATGCACAGTATGTAGATTTTCAGGGGTAGCGGTAGTGAGATATTCTATACATGGAGCACTTCCTCTCCATACAGATCGGAATGGTTGTGTTTTCCCCGACTATCTCAACGGCCAAAACGAACGCCCTTCCAGCCAATCAATGTAAACTGCAGCTGGGTTCAGGAATGGAAAGGGCGCTGACAGGGTAAAAAATCCCTTTCAACAGCGTGTGTTCTATCATGTGACGGATTCACCCGCGCTCGCAGAGGCCATAGTCACAGCTCACGTGACCGGCATGTCCTGAAATAGAGTCCCATGAACTCCGGAGAGAAACACACCGGAGGCTTCCTACAGAACAACAATGAGAGCCAATCTCAGGAGAGGGATTCTGGGATCGAACGTTCCACCCTGTGACAAGAACGAAGATCCAGATATCAATGAGATAACAGACAATTCCAGGGGGAAGCGATGGTCTGTAGAGGGAAGAAAGGGGCAAACAGAGCCGGGATGGAGCACATAGATGGAGCACATAGATGGAGCGCGTGAATGGAGCGCGTGGATGGAGCGCATAGATGGAGCGCATGGATGGAGCGCATGGATGGAGCGCATAGATGGAGCACATAGATGGAGCACATAGATGGAGCGCGTGAATGGAGCGCGTGGATGGAGCGCATAGATGGAGCGCATGGATGGAGCGCATGGATGGAGCGCATAGATGGAGCGCATAGATGGAGCACATAGATGGAGCGCGTGAATGGAGCGCGTGGATGGAGCGCATAGATGGAGCGCATGGATGGAGCGCATGGATGGAGCGCATAGATGGAGCGCATGGATGGAGCTCATGGATGGAGCGCATGGATGGAGCGCATGGATGGAGCGCATGGATGGAGCGCATGGATGGAGCGCATGGATAGAGCGCATGGATGGAGCGCATAGATGGAGCGCATGGATGGAGCTCATGGATGGAGCGCATGGATGGAGCGCATGGATGGAGCGCATGGATGGAGCGCATGGATGGAGCGCATGGATGGAGCGCATGGATGGAGCTCATGGATGGAGCGCATGGATGGAGCTCATGGATGGAGCGCATGGATGGAGCGCATGGATGGAGCGCATGGATGGAGCGCATGGATGGAGCGCATGGATGGAGCTCATGGATGGAGAGCATGGATGGAGAGCATGGATGGAGCGCATGGATGGAGCGCATGGATGGAGCGCATGAATAGAGCGCATGGTTGGAGCGCATGAATAGAGCGCATGGATGGAGCGCATGGATGGAGCTCATGGATGGAGAGCATGGATGGAGAGCATGGATGGAGCGCATGGATGGAGCGCATGGATGGAGCGCATGAATAGAGCGCATAGATGGAGCGCATGGATGGAGCTCATGGATGGAGCGCATGGATGGAGCGCATGGATGGAGCGCATGGATAGAGCGCATGGATGGAGCGCATGGATGGAGCGCATGGATGGAGCTCATGGATGGAGCGCATGGATGGAGCTCATGGATAGAGCGCATGGATGGAGCGCATGGATGGAGCGCATGGATGGAGCGCATGGATGGAGCTCATGGATAGAGCGCATGGATGGAGCGCATGGATAGAGCGCATGGATGGAGCGCATGGATGGAGCGCATGGATGGAGCTCATGAATGGAGCGCATGGATGGAGCGCATGGATAGAGCGCATGGATGGAGCGCATGGATGGAGCGCATAGATGGAGCGCATAGATGGAGCGCATGGATGGAGCTCATGGATGGAGCACATGGATGCAGCGCTTGGATGGAGCGCATGGATGCAGCTCATGGTCAATCCTTTGGATTTAGATACTCCTGTTTATCTTTCACCCAAAGCCGGGGTCACCCTTCAAAGTCTCCCATTTATCAGAGTCCCCCTCCTGTCAGAGTCACCTTCAGAGTCCTCCGTATATCAGAATCCCCATCAGAGTCCCCCCTTACATTTGGGTCCCCATCAGAGTCCAACTCATATCAGGGTTCCTATCATAGCCCCACCTTATGTCAGAGTCCCCATCAAAAGTCCCCCTTATATAAGAGTCCCCCCTCACATCAGGGTCTCCATCAGAGTCCCCTTTATGTCCAAGTCCCCATCAGCGTCTCCCTACATTAAAGTCCCCACTTAATGTTAGAGTCTCCATCAGAGTCCTTTTACATCAAACTCCCTGTTGGAGTGCCCTCCCCACATCAGCATTTCCATCACAGTCCCCCCTTATGTCAGGGAACCCTTTAGAGTTTCCCCCCACATTAGGGTCTCCATTAGAGCCCCCCCTTATAACAGAGTCCCCATTAGAGACCCCCTTATATCAGGGATCCCATCAGAGTCCCTCCTTGAGTCCAAGTCCCCATCAGAGACCCCCTTATATCAGGGACCCCATCAGAGCCCCCCCTTATGTCCAAGTTCCCATCAGAGACCCCATCAGAGACCCCCTTACATCAGAGTCCCACTCAGAATCCCATTACATGCGCAGTTATATAGATAGTCTGGTTGAAAAAAGACACAAGTCCATCTAGTTCAAAGAATATCGGAGTCATCAACAATTACATTAAAATCCCTAGTGGAGTGCCCCCTATATCAGGGTTCCCATCACAGTCCCCCCTTATGTCAGAGTCCCTATTGGAGTGCCCCCCATCAGGGTTCCTATCACAGTCTCCCTTTATGTCAGGATCTTCATCAGAGTTTCTGCCCACCTTAAGGTCTCCTTCAAAGCCCCTCCCTTATATCAGAGTCCCTATCAGAGCCCCCCTTACATCAAGGACCCCATCAGAGTCCCCCCTTATGTCCAAGTCCCCATCAGAGACCTCCTTATATCAGGGACCCCATCAGAGTCCCCCCTTATGTCCAAGTCCCCATCAGAGACCCCCTTATATCAGGACCCCATCAGAGTCCCTTCTTATGTCTGAGTCCCCATTAGAGATCCCCTTACATCAGAATCCCATTACATGCACAGATACATAGTTAGTCTGGTTGAAAAAAAGACACAAGTTCATCTAGTTCAACCAAAAGAGTCATCAACAATTACATCCAAATCCCTAGTGAAGTGCCCCTTATATCAGGGTTCCCTCCCCAGTCCCCCCTTATGTCAGAGTCCCCACTTCAATAGGCTGCCCTATGGAAACATGGAAAAGAAGTCCCTGACTCACTTCCAAAATCGCGCCGCACCGAAGTACATGGTGCCGCGGCACTCTGAGGTTCAGCATGGCCGAAAAACGTGCATTTGCAGATGCATGGGGGTGACATGAGCAATTAATGGCACCCCCACACATTTTCTAAAATGCAGCGCGGTTCTCTGCGTGTCGGGAAAACGCAACATTTTGCACACAAACTGGGGTTCTAGGGTTCCACCGATACCAATACTAGTACCGTGTCTCCATCAGAGTTTGAACACTGCGACGCCCATCTTGGTACACCCTGCACTCCTCCACAGTAATGCCCCGTACACACGGTCGGACTTTGTTCGGACATTCCGACAACAAAATCCTAGGATTTTTTCCGACGGATGTTGGCTCAAACTTGTCTTGCATATACACGGTCACACAAAGTTGTCGGAAAATCCGATCGTTCTAAACGCGGTGACGTAAAACACGTACGTCGGGACTATAAACGGGGCAGTGGCCAATAGCTTTCATCTCTTTATTTATTCTGAGCATGCGTGGCACTTTGTGCGTCGGATTTGTGTACACACGATCGGAATTTCCGACAACGGATTTTGTTGTCGGAAAATTTTATCTCCTGCTCTCCAACTTTGTGTGTCGGAAAATCCGATGGAAAATGTCCGATGGAGCCCACACACGGTCGGAATTTCCGACAACACGCTCCGATCGGACATTTTCCATCGGAAAATCCGACCGTGTGTACGGGGCATAAGGATACACTGAGAAGGGGGGCAAGCGGACATCTTGGTACACCCTGCACTCCTCCACAGTAAGGATACACTGAGAAGGGGGGAAAGCGGACATCTTGGTACACCCTGCACTCCTCCACAGTAAGGATACACTGAGAAGGGGGGAAAGCGGACATCTTGGTACACCCTGCACTCCTCCACAGTAAGGATACACTGAGAAGGGGGGAAAGCGGACATCTTGGTACACCCTGCACTCCTCCACAGTAAGGATACACTGAGAAGGGGGGCAAGCGGACATCTTGGTACACCCTGCACTCCTCCACAGTAAGGATACACTGAGAAGGGGGGCAAGCGGACATCTTGTTACACCCTCCGAAGTTTTACATTTTACACTTATTTTTAACAGTAAACGGAGTTTATATGATGAAATACATTATTTAGAAATCCATCGGACTCTTTACATGTTGAATTATAAAAGCAGCCGTGTTCTGTCAGATTAGCAAACCAGCAGGTTTGCTGCTGCTTTTAAAATTCAACATCTAAATAGTCCGTCAGATTTCTAAACACAGAGAAGCCCGGAACAAAAAATAAATAAAATAAAAATAGCGAAGGGCTGGCAGGACAGGGGAAACAGCGGGCAGTCAGGAAAAAGAGAGGGCTCACCTGATTGGGTTAGCCTGGGGGAGGAGGTGACATAGCTAGTAAAAAAAGGAGTTGGCTCCTCCCCAGCATCAGTGTAGCATGCAGGAACAAGCTTGCTACAAGCTGGTACCATGGCGGAGGTGGGAACGACTTTTGGCCCAGCTGCGGGCGGCGTCAAGGGGAGCGGAGTGGCTGCAGGTAGCAGCGTTCTATGGCACTGGGTGACCAGGCCTTTGGTTCGGGTACAGGGTGGGAGTCCACACGAGCTCGGAGGTCTCGTCCTCCGGAGCGCTTCTCCCCGGACTCCTCCCCCAGAGCTCAGCGTCACGCTGGGAGTCCCGTTCGGGGATAAAGAGGCGCTCAAGCGCATTGGTAGGTGGGAACCTCGTAGGTTCCAGTTATACGTTTGTCCTCACCTGCTGACTGATTAAGGGGGAGGGGGAGCTTATGGGGCATGTTTTGGGTGGATATGCATGTTTGTTGCTATTTGATGTGTGTTTTCTTCTCTTTCGGGTGGAGTGCAGGGTCTGGTCTGGATATTGGGCCACTCGTATATGTTTTGGGGGGGCCAAAAGAGAAGACGTTAGGCCTGATGGGAGACGATTGGGCATTTCTAGGGAGGAAGCCTGTGTCCGTTGGTTGGGAGTACCGGGCATGCTGTGGAGTAGGATGGTGCCGGAAGTGCATCGCTTTGCACGACTGGACAGGCCGCCGGACGTTTTGGTGTTACACGTCGGCGGTAATGATTTGGTAATGAGGTCCATGTTGGACATAACCCGGGATATCAAATTCGATTTCCCGCGGCTCCGCATGGCCTTCCCGGAGATGATTATTGTGAGGTCCAACATCATCACTCGGACGACTTGGCGATTGGCCAGATCGGTAGAGCGGCTCAATAATAACCCATAAAAAGGTTAACAGGGATGTTAGCAGATTTGTGGTTAGGAATGGGGGGGGGGGGCTGGTTATCAGGCATTTAGAGCTGGAGGTGGATACTTGGTGATACCTTCGGGGTGACGGGGTTCACCTCAATGCTCTGGGGATTGATATGTGGGCCCTGGGGTTGCCGGATGGCATCCAGAGAGCGTTGAGGGTGTGGAGGGGCACTCAAGGGTAAGGTTTTTCCCTTGGGTGCTGTGCCAGGTGTTGGTCTTTGCGGGTGAATGAAGAAACCTTGGATAAGGAAGAGTTCGGGACCCATCGGTGGTATGGGTTCCGCTGGTTGTAGTCCAGTTAACGGTGGTTTAGCTGGAATTTGGTTAACGATTGCACTGCGGTCAGTGGGTTCTCTCTGAGCCAGCATGTCGGCTAGAGGCCTATTATCATATATAAAAGGTACCGTAGTGCAGGATTAAACAGATGTTAGTTTGGGGTTCCTGCAAAGACCAACACGAGTATTGACTGATGTTTTTTTGGTAACAGATGTTTTTTTACGGTTATGTTAATTTAAATTTATCTTGTTAATAAAGAGGCTGCTATGGCCAAAATTGACTCCAACTTGGTGTGGTCTCCATTAATGGGTATTGGTATGGGTGGTTGGAGTATGGGTTGGTCAGGCAGTTATGGGGAAGGATGGAACATCTGTTATACAATGGTCATGTATTTGACCTTATAAGCTGCGTTTACCGCTAAAAATAAGTGTGGAATGCAAAACTCTGGTGGGTGTAACAAGATGTCCGCTTGCCCCCCTTCTTGGTGTATCCTTACTGTGCAGGAGTGCGGGGTGTAGCAAGATGGCGGCGATGGAACCTCACTTCCATTACCAATTCTGACGGGTCACCGTATCTGACGAAACACCTGCAGTCACAAGGGGGCAGCGGACATCTTGTTACACCTAGCCCATATAGTTCACTAACTATATGGGCTGGGTGTAACAAGATGTCTGCTGCTGCCTTCTGACTGTAGGCTTTCTGCGGCCGAGTGTGCGGGGTGTACCAAGATGGGCGTCGCAGCATTTGTACTAGAGCTGCAAAATCCTGCAAGTTTGTCTCACTGATTTCAGTGCCACTGCCTGCCCATCAGTTCCACCTAGCACTGCCCATATGTGCCGCCCATCAGTGCCACCTATCATTACCCATCAGTGCCACCTATCAGTGCCCATAAGTGCCACCTATCAGTGCCCATAAGTGCCAGCCATCAGTGCCGCATATAAGTGCCCATCAGTCAGTGCCACCTATCAGTGCTCATCAGTGCCAGTCATCAGTGCTGCATTTCAGTGCCCATCAGTCAGTGCCACCTATCAGTGCTCATCAGTGCCAGTCATCAGTGCTGCATTTCAGTGCCCATCAGTCAGTGCCACCTATCAGTGCCTTAAAAAAAAAGTATCGGTAATCGGTATTGGCAAGTACTTGAAAAAAAGTATCGGTACTTGTACTCGGTCCTAAAAAAGTGGCATCGGTGCAACCCTACTTAAAACTTCACATAAAGCGGTTCGATATATTTGATTAATAAATCTGTGTGGCGCGTCCTCGTGGGTGTGTCTTTGTGGGTGTGTCCTCATGGGTGCGTCTTTGTGGGTGAATCCTCGTCGTGGGTGCGTGTTCGTGGGTGCGTCCTCGTGGGTGCCTGCTCGTGCGTGCGTCCTTGTGGGTGCGTCCTTGTGGGTGCGTGCTTGTGGGTGCGTGCTCGTGGGTGCGTCCTCGTGGGTGCGTCCTCTTGGGTGTATCCTCGTTGTGGGTGCGTCCTCGTGGGTGCGTCCTCGTGGGTGTGTCTTTGTGGGTGTGTCCTCATGGGTGCGTCTTTGTGGGTGAATCCTCGTCGTGGGTGCGTCCTCGTGGGTGCCTGCTCGTGCGTGCGTGCTTGTGGGTGCGTGCTCGTGGGTGCGTCCTCGTGGGTGCGTCCTCTTGGGTGTATCCTCGTTGTGGGTGCGTCCTCGTGGGTGCGTCCTTGTGGGTGCGTCTTTGTGGGTGCGTGCTCGTGGGTGCGTCCTCGTGGGAGCGTCGTCATGGGTGCGTCCTCGTGGGTGCGTCTTCGTAGGTGCATCCTCGTTGTGGGTGCGTCTTCGTGGGTGCGTCCTGTTCTGGCACACAGTAACGAGAGGAAAGTATCAGATCCAAAAAAGTAATTAGAACAAAGTGTTACCATGAAGCGACCTCCAAGCAGCTATAACCTGAATCTGACCTCTTAATGGGACTCTTAACCTCAACCTAACCTTTAAATGAAGACCAGCTGATTGAATCACTCACAGGACTTCATTTACTAAAGGAAAAAAAAAAAGTCTGCCCACTCAGCGAGGGAATTATCCCCACCGAGAAAATGTAAGAAAGAAACTAAAAGATGGAAATAGAAAAAAAAAAGGAATGAAGACAAATAGACGGATGACTTTTTGAGGGAATTGTCTCTTAGTTCAGTGAATGGGATGAAACTTCACTTTGCAGAGAATAGCCAATCACTGCAAGGGAAATTTTTTTTAAAAAACAGCATTTTTTCTGGCACAGGATTGGATGATGAAGGTCAGCGGAGCTCTGGGGAAAAATCCCCCAACAAAGTGAAGAGTCTATTCGCCTTTTCTAAATCAACCCCCCGAGACTCAAATGATTTCCGTATAACAGTCGGGTAGCCGGGAATTTGCCATTGCAGAAGCGAATACACATGGGAGTCACCCCGCAGGTAAGTACACATGGGAGTCACCCAGCAGGTAAGTACACATGGGAGTCACCCTGCAGGTAAGTACACATGGGAGTCACCCTGCAGGTAAGTACACATGGGAGTCACCCCGCAGGTAAGTACACATGGGAGTCACCCCGCAGGTAAGTACACATAGGAGTCACCCCGCAGGTAAGTACACATGGGAGTCACCCCGCAGGTAAGTACACATGGGAGTCACCCCGCAGGTAAGTACACATGGGAGTCACCCTGCAGGTAAGTACACATGGGAGTCACCCCGCAGGTAAGTACACATGGGAGTCACCCTGCAGGTAAGTACACATGGGAGTCACCCGCAGGTAAGTACACATGGGAGTCACCCAGCAGGTAAGTACACATGGGAGTCACCCTGCAGGTAAGTACACATGGGAGTCACCCAGCAGGTAAGTACACATGGGAGTCACCCAGCAGGTAAGTACACATGGGAGTCACCCTGCAGGTAAGTACACATGGGAGTCACCCAGCAGGTAAGTACACATGGGAGTCACCCTGCAGGTAAGTACACATGGGAGTCACCCTGCAGGTAAGTACACATGGAGATTTCAACAGATATTTAATCCTCAGATTTTATTCAGCACTTTAAGCAGCTGATTTAACCCCTTCAATACCGGACACATAGGCATGCGCACAGGGTGTGCCGGATGTTCCTGGGCACACCCTAATCACCCCGTGAGGTACCAATTCCCCCTGCTTCCTATCTCCCCCCCGCCCCCCCCCCCCCACCCCCCGTGGTGCTGCCAGCGTCCCCCCTCTCCACTCAGGAGCGGGGGAAGGGGCGGTCTTCATTCCTAATTCATAGTGAAATGTGTTTACTGCAGAAAAAGGGACTGGAGAATCTGTCCTCAGTTTTAGACCCTCGATATTTTACCAAAACCACACAACGAGGCTCCTAAAAAATTTGTAAAAAATAACAAAAAAATTATATAAAATAAAATAAAATACTGACACCGTCCACTGCCCTACTGCCACCAATCTTGCTGTACTGACACCCACCCGTGTGTAGTTGTGCTCTGGGGGGCACACCCTAATCTATAGGCTGCCCACACCAATGCGTGGGCACTTTCAACCCCTTCCTGCCCCCCCAATACCAGGAACTTTCACCCCCTTCCTGCCCCCCCAATACTGGGCACTTTCACCCCCTTCCTGCCCCCCCAATATCAGGAACTTTCACCCCTTCCTGCCCCCCCAATACCGGGCACTTTCACCCCCTTCCTTCCTACCCCCCCATACCGGGAACTTTCATCCCTTCCTCTCCTACCCCCCCAATACCGGGATACGTTTCATCCCCTTCCTGCCCCCCCCCCAATACCGGGAACTTTCACCCCCTTCCTGCCCTCCCCAATTACCGGGATCTTTCACCCCCCTTCCTGCCCCCCCCAATACTGGGAACTTTCACCCCCTTCCTGCCCCCCCAATACCACTTTCACCCCCTTCCTGCCCCCCCAATACCGGGCACTTTCACCCCCTTCCTGCCCCCCCAATACTGGGAACTTTCACCCCCTTCCTGCCCCCCCAATACCGGGAACTTTCACCCCCTTCCTGCCCCCCCAATACCGGGCACTTTCACCCCCTTCCTGCCCCCCCAATACTGGGAACTTTCACCCCCTTCCTGCCCCCCCCAATACCGGGAACTTTCACCCCCTTCCTGCCCCCCAATACCGGGCACTTTCACCCCTTCCTGCCCCCCCAATACTGGGAACTTTCACCCCCTTCCTGCCCCCCCAATACCGGGAACTTTCACCCCCCTTCCTGCCCCCCCAATACCAGGCACTTTCACCCCCTTCCTGCCTCCCCCAATACTGGGAACTTTCACCCCCTTCCTGCCCCCCCAATACTGGGAACTTTCACCCCCTTCCTGCCCCCCCAATACCGGGCACTTTCACCCCCTTCCTGCCCCCCCAATACTGGGAACTTTCACCCCCTTCCTGCCCCCCCAATACTGGGAACTTTTCACCCCCTTCCTGCCCCCCCAATACTGGGAACTTTCACCCCCTTCCTGCTGCCCCCCTAATACCGGGCACTTTCACCCCCTTCCTGCCCCCCAATACCGTGAACTTTCACCCCCTTCCTGCCCCCCAATACCGTGAACTTTCACCCCCCTTCCTGCCCCCCCAATACCGGGACTTTCACCCCCTTCCTGCCCCCCCAATACTGGGAACTTTCACCCCCTTCCTGCCCCCCCAATACTGGGAACTTTCACCCCCTTCCTGCCCCCCCAATACCG